>NW_017670262.1:1288570-1378253 GCF_001879085.1 Nicotiana attenuata | reverse complement strand
CTTCACATACTTGCCAAAACCCTATCCAAGTTCACCAAACATTCTTCAAATCGAATCTCCCACCACACTGAAGTCGTCCATGAACACCTCTAAGATATCCTCCACCATGTCGGTGAAGATTGCCATCATACATCTTTGAAAGGTCGCTGGGGCGTTACATAGTCCGAATGGCATTCTCGAGAAAGCGAACGTGCCATAAGGACATGTAAAGGTTGTCTTCTCCTGATCCTCTGGGGCAATGAGAATTTGATTATACCCCGAGTAGCCATCTAGAAAACAATAAAAGGCCCGGCCCGCAAGACGATCAAGCATTTGGTCCAAGAATGGTAGTGGGAAATGATCTTTTCTTGTCACCTTGTTCAGCTTTCTATAGTCCATACACACTCTCCAACCCGTAACTGTCCGAGTAGGAATCAACTCATTGTTGGCATTGGTCACTACCGTCATTCCACCCTTCTTTGGCACACATTGGACCGGAGAGGTCCATGAACTATTCGAGATCGGGTAAACCACACCGGCATCAAGCCACTTGATAACCTCTTTCTTTACCACTTCTTGCATCACCTCGTTGAGTCTCCTTTGATGTCCAAGAGATGGCCGTGCATCCTCCTCCAAAATGATTTTATGCATGCAAAATGCGGGGCTTATCCCCTTGATGTCCGCCAAAGTCCATCCTATTGCCCTTTTTTGCTTTTGGAGCACCTCCACAGTAGCTTCAACCTGCAAGTTAGTAAGGCAAGAAGAAAGAATAACTGGAAGAGTAGAGTTAGAGCCCAAGAATTCATACCTGAGGTGTGGAGGAAGTGGTTTCAACTGCAACACCGGTGGCTCCTCAATTGATGGCTTGGTTGGCAGAGTTTTGCGATTTTCAAGATCCAAAGATAGTTTCCTAGGCTCATATGAATATGAACCCATTCCATGCAATTCATTCACGCACTCCACTCTACCGGCATCATCATTGGCATCCATGTTAAGAAGCACGGCTTCAAGAGGATCTTCAACATTAATCAAGGCACTTGTGTCATCCACTATCACCGTCGTGACAATGTCCACAAATGAACACACCTCCGTACTGTTGGGTTGTCTCATTGACTTGCACACATGAAATACCACCTTCTCATCTCCCGCACGGAATGTTAACTCCCCTGCTTCCACATAAACCAATGCCTTCCCCGTAGCTAGGAAAGGTCTTCCAAGAATGATAGGCACTTCGAAATCCACTTCGCAATCCAATATGACAAAGTCGGCCGGCAATATGAATTTGTCCACCCGGACAATCACATCATCGATTATTCCTAAAGGCCTCTTCATCGACCTGTCCACCATTTGAAGTCTCATGGAGGTTGGCCTAGGTTGCCCAATTCCCAAAGTCTTGAAGACTGAGTACGGCATCAGATTAATGCTAGCCCCCAAGTCTCATAGGGCCTTAGCAAAGTCCGCACTTCCGATAGTGCAAGGAATAGTGAAAGCTCCAGGGTCCTCAAGTTTTGGAGCCATAGAATGCACAATCGCGCTAACTTTGCCAGATATAGAATCTCGTCTTCGTCATTGAACCCCAAATATTCATTCAGAGATTGCCCGTCGAACAACACCTTTTTGTCTCGAACCTTGGTCACTTTGGAACCTTTGACGATGTGGGCCACATTATAATAAAATTCCTTGACCATATGTTCATTTGCCTCTATACACTGCTCCATAAATATTTCCCAGCCCACTCTAGTCCTAAACTGCCTCTGCATGTCAGGGTTGTGGGGTAGTAAATCCTTGTCAATGAAACTCCTCTCCGGTATCAACTTTCTCACCGGCCACCACTCCCTAAACTTGTGGTATGCTATCTCACTCACAAATCTATCTTCCCACATAGCGGGCTTCCTAGTTCGGGCAATGCCTCCCACCTGAGGCTCACCACCCCCAGCTTCCTGCACCTCCTCCTCATCTCCGCCTGCACTCTCCCTAGATAATGAAGTTGTGCGGGAGGTGGAGTCGTCCCCACTACCGGCTGTCGACCCCTCAGATGAATCAGAAACGACATTAACTGGCCTCCGAATAGTGGGTGATGGAGGAGGAATGTCATCATTCAATTGGAGGTTGGTGACGATATGGGTTGGGACTGAGTCTGAGGAGATGTCTTGGGAGGGCACATACTCACTCCCCGAAGAATGGGAAGCAGCTCTATCTGCGGCTTTTATCAGCTTTCGGGTTTTCTTTATGTTTTCCCGAGCTTGGGGAGTGAGTTTGACTATTCTCTTTCCTTTGCCCCCTCGGGAGGAATCACCTCTCCCGGATTGTGTTGATCCTTTGCCTCCTTATTGTTTACCCATTGTCTGCAAGCACAAACATCTAACTTTGTTAGTATTAGCAGAGACAATGAAACAGATGTGTAATATGAATTGTAGAACAGAAGCATAAAATTGCAGACACAGTTGTAGGAACAGGCCAGTGCGGACCGCACAAAATGGCAGTGCGGCCGCACTGAGGCCACCGCGGACCGCACAGAAATGACCGCGGTCCGCACAAGTGTAAGGTCCCCAAACACACTCTCTGAATCTCACCACCGCGACCTGCACAAAATAGTATCGCGGCCGCGGTGGGCCGGTGCGGACCGCACAAAATATAGTGCGGCCGCACAGGGCTTAAGGTCAACCTCCAGAAAATCATCACCGCGGACCGCACAAAAACGACCGTGGTCCGCGGAGGGTGCCCAGGTATGGCACTAAGTTAGGGTTCTTGTGTTTTTTGCTTTTTAGTTCACGTTTTCACCTAACTTTGTCCCTACTCAATTTACCCAGTTAATAATACTCCTCAGGCACACAAAAAATTTAATAGTTACACTAACCTAAGCTAACAAATAGAGAAAAATGGGAAGAAGAAGAAGCTATGGGCTACTGTAAATGAAACAAAAACTAAAATTAAGCACAAAGAAATGATTGAGATGTTACCAGATGTGTATATGTAATGCAAGTAATCACACTAAGCAAGAATTACGGTCAAAAGAGAGGATGAATAGTAAAAAGAAGCTCTGATAGTTTAGGGTTCGAAAAGGGTAAAAGGAGACCCTTGAGGTCTATTTATAGAGAAACCCGTGGGACCCATTCTCACCTACCAGCGCGGCCGCACAAAATGGACCGCGGTCCGCGCTGGGTTTGTCTAGAAGAAGTTTGAGAAGGATACCTCTGCGGTGCGCACAAAACCTACCGCAGCCGCAGAGGTCCACCGTGGGCCGCACAAAATGTAATGCGGCCGCGAGGCAAACTTCAGAGAGTCCTCACATTGGCTCACACCAGTGCGGACCGCACAAAGTGTAGTGCGGCCGCACTGGAAACTTCAGAGACTGAACAGTTTTGCCATTATGCCCTGCACTGCATCAAGTCAATCCCTGCAACATCTCACAACCAGTTAGCCCAAAAATCAATCCTATTCTACCAAGAAAATCAAAGAAAACAAAAAGAAAAACACATGGGTTGCCTCCCAAGAAGCGCCTGATTTAACGCCGCGGCACGACGCGGGTTACCATCACAACATTTGAAATGAACAACAGCCACCACATGGCTGTCATCAACCTTCCCAAGATAATGCTTGACACGGTGCCCATTCACTCTAAAGACTTCACCACTTTTGTTCTTCAAATCTAGAGCACCAAACGGGGTCACACATACAACTTCAAATGGTTCACTCCACTTTGATTTCAGCTTTCCCAGAAACAACCTTAGACGAGAATTGAATAAGAGGACCAAATCACCAACTTTGAACTCCTTTCCACGAGCATATTTGTCATGAAGGTACTTCATCTTGTCCTTATACAAGGACGAACTAGAGTATGCATGGAATCGGAATTCATCAAGTTCATTGAGTTGTTCAACACGAAGATTGGCCGCAACATCCAACTCAAGATTAAGCTTCCTCAAGGCCCACATGGCCTTATGCTCCAGCTCCACTGGTAGATGACATGCTTTCCCAAAAACCAACCGGTACGGTGACATACCAATTGGGGTCTTGTAAGCGGTCCGGTAAGCCCATAGAGCATCATCTAACTTTTTAGACTAATCGGTCCTATTGGCATTTACGGTCTTGGACAAAATACTCTTGATCTCCCTGTTAAACACTTCAACCTGGCCACTTGGTTGAGGATGATAAGGTGTAGAGACTTTGTGGTTGACACCATACTTGGATAGCAAGGTATCAAAAGCTCTATTACAAAAATGCGATCCTCCATCACTAATGATTGCCCGGGGTGTACCAAACCTTGTGAAAATGCTCTTCTTTAGAAATGACACCACACTCCTAGCTTCATTGTTGGGCAAGGCCACGGCCTCAACCCATTTTGACACATAATCAACCGCTACAAGAATGTAAGTGTTCCCACACGAGCTAACAAAAGGGCCCATAAAATCGATACCTCATACATCAAAGATGTCTACTTCAAGAATTGTATTCAGAGGCATCTCATCTTTCTTGGAAATCCCGCCCGCTCGTTGACATTGATCACATCTTTTCACTAAATCACTTGTATCTTTGAACAAGGTTGGCCAATAAAAACCAAAACTCAAAACTTTCGAAGCCGTTCTCACCCCTCCATGATGGCCACCATAGGGAGATGAATGACAAGCCTCCAAAATACTCACTTGCTCTCCCTCCGGGACACACCTTCGAATCACACTATCCGTGCAAATCTTAAACAAGTATGGCTCATCCCAATAGAAGTCCAGACTATCCCGTTTGAGCTTCTTTCTTTGGTTAGAAGAGAGCTCACACGGGATGATGCCAGTCACAATGAAATTAGCAATATCAGCAAACCATGGCATATCACACATTGACACAGAAAGTAGTTGCTCATCGGGGAATGTATCATTGATCTCCAAGCCATCACACGGCCTTCCTTCCTCCTCCAAGAGGGAGAAATGATCCGCAACTTGGTTCTCACTATCTTTCCGGTCCACTATTTCCAAATCAAACTCTTGAAGAAGTAACACCCATTGCATCAACCTTGCCTTGGAATCTTTCTTGGTCATCAAATACCTAAGGGCGGCATGGTCAGTGTGCACTATGACTTTGGCCCCCATAAGATATGGCCGAAATTTTTCCATGGCGAACACAATAGCCAACAATTCCTTCTCCGTCACCGTGTAGTTCCGTTGAGCTTCATTTATGGTCTTGCTTGCATAATACACGGGATGAAACATTTTGTTCACTCTTTGACCCAAAACTGCCCCAACCGCAACATCACTCGCGTCGCCCATAAGCTCGAAAGGCAAACTCCAATTGGGTGCGGTAATGATCGGGGTAGTTGTCAACTTATGCTTAAGAAGTTCAAAGGCCTCCATGCATTTTTCATCAAACACAAACTTAGCATCTTTCTCTAGCAACTTGCAAAAGGGATTCACAACCTTCGAGAAATCTTTGATAAACCGCCGGTAGAACCCCGCATGCCCAAGGAAACTTCTCACCCCTTTGACAGAAGTGGGGGGAGGAAGCCTTGAAATCACCTCAATCTTGGCTTTGTCTACTTCAATCCCATGCTTAGAAATTTTGTGACCCAACACTATGCCATCTTCAACCATGAAGTGGCATTTTTCCCAATTGAGAACAAGATTTGTGTCTTCACATCGGGCCAAGACTCTATCCAAATTTCTCAAACACTCTTCAAATGAATCACCAACCACACTAAAATCATCCATAAAGACCTCCAAAATGTCTTCCACCATGTCGGTGAAAATAGCCATCATGCATCGTTGGAAGGTCGCCGGAGCATTGCACAACCCGAACGGCATCCGGGAGAAAGCAAATGTACCATATGGGCAGGTGAATGTGGTCTTCTCTTGGTCCTCCGGAGCAATTAAGATTTGATTATAACCCGAATATCCATCCAAAAAGCAATAAAAAGCTCGCCCCGCAAGGCGATCAAGCATTTGGTCAAGGAATGGCAAAGGGAAATGATCCTTGCGGGTCACCTTATTTAGCTTCCGGTAGTCCATGCATACTCGCCATCCGGTAACCGTCCGAGTGGAAATAAGTTCATTGTTGTCATTAGTCACCACAGTCATCCCACCTTTCTTCGGCACACATTGCACCGGAGAAGTCCATGAGCTATCGGAGATTGGATACACCACACCTGCATCTAGCCACTTGATCACTTCTTTCTTCACCACTTCTTGCATTGCTTCATTGAGCCTCCTTTGATGTTCCAAGGAAGGCCTTGCATCATCCTCCAAAATAATTTTGTGCATGCAAAATGCGGGGTTTATTCCCCGAATATACGCTAGAGTCCATCCAATTGCCTTTTTTTGCTTTTTGAGCACCGCCAATATGGCATATACCTGCATGTTAGTAAGACAAGAGGAAAGAATAACTGGTGAAGTTGAATTAGATCCCAAGAATTCATACCTGAGGTATGGAGGAAGTGGCTTCGACTCCAACACCGGTGGCTCCTCAATTGATGGTTTGGTTGGTGGAGTTTTCCTATTTTCAAGATCTAAAGACAATTTTCTTGGCTCATAGGAACAAGAGCTCATCCCATGTAAAGCATTGACACACTCCACTCTGCTTGCATCATCATTGACATCAAGATTTAAGAGCACGGCCTCAAGGGGATCCTCTACGTTAATTATAGCACTTGTGTTATCCACTATCACAGCTGTGACAATGTCCACAAATGAGCACACCTCGGTGCTATTGGGTTGTTTCATGGATTTGCAAACATGGAAGACGACCTTCTCATCACCCACTCGGAAAGTTAGTTCACCCGCTTCAACATCAACCAATGCCTTCCCCGTTGCAAGGAAAGGTCTCCCTAGAATAATTGAGACCTCATAGTCCACCTCACAATCCAAAATCACAAATTCCGCCGGTAGGATAAATTTGTCCACCCGGACAAGCACATCATCAACTATACCCAAAGGACACTTCATTGATCTATCTGCCATCTGTAATCTCATGGAAGTTGGCCTTGGTAGCCCAATACCTAGAGTCTTGAAAACTGAGAAGGGCATTAAATTGATGCTTTCCCCAAGATCACATAAAGCTTTGGCAAAGTCTGCACTACCAATAGTGCATGGGATAGTGAAAGCACCAGGATCCTCTAATTTCGGGGCCATTGAATGTACTATGGCACTAACTTAGTGGGTCATCTTGATAGTTTCACAGTCCATTGATCTTTTCTTTGTAACCAAATCTTTCATGAATTTAGCATAACCAGGCATTTGCTCCAAAGCCTCCACCAAAGGCATGTTGATGGATAAGCTCTTCATCATGTCAATGAATTTTTTGAATTGGTTGTCACTTTTCTTCTTGGCTAGCCTTTGAGGATAGGGGGAGGTGGTCTAGGCAAAGGTGCCTTGGCTTTTGGCACCACCGGCTCCGGCATGTCAATTATGTGCTCCCTAGAGGGGTTCACGGCCTCTTGAGTTTCCACCTCGGTTCATCAATGTCTATCCTCACATCATTGTTCACCTCATTCTCAACAACATCTTCAACTACCAAAGGAACATCATTTTCTTGCAACTCAACATCATCATCCACAACTTGCTTATCTTTCGAGGCATGCACATCACCGCCTCTCCCACTTCGTGTTGTAACCGCCATCACATGATTGTTCCCACCCTTAGGGTTCACTACCGTATCACTTGGTAGAGCACCCTTTGGGCGAGTATTCAACGATTGAGAGATTTGGCCTAATTGCACCTCCAAATTCCGAATGGAGGTATTGTGGGAAGCCAATTGAGCATCGGAATCTTGGTTCTTCTTCATCATTTGTTCGAACATCATTTGTATTCTTCCCATATCATTACCCAAAGAACTATATCCTTGAGAATGGAACGGGGGTGGATTGTTCGATTTACATTGGGGGCCTTTGAAAGCCTTGCCCCCGATTTCCTTGATTTCCATTGTTGTTCCAATTGCCTTGACCATTGTTGTTCCAATTGTTGTTATTACCATTCCAATGCCCTTGGTTACCTTGATTGTTGTTCCCCCAATTACCGCCTTGGTTGTTGTTGTTCCAATTACCACCACCTTGTTGTTGATTGCCCCAATTACCTTGGGGTCGCCATTGTTGGTTTGAAGAGTTGCCTCTATTGCCTTGATAGTTGTTAACATATTGTACCTCTTCATTTTGCTCATCATAGCCATCATTTTGAAACCCATCACACTCATCATCAAATTGCTCGGAATTCCCTTGGTTTTGTTGCCTTCTTTGCCTTCTCTTGTTGGTAAGCAAATTAACACTTTCCATAGCATTCACTTGGCGAGGGTTTTGGACTTGTTGCAACTGTGCCTTAGCCAATTGGTTCATAGTAGTTGTCAACTCCGCTATAGCCTGTCCATGGTCATGTAATTCCTTGTGCAAATGGATGACCGTAGGGTCACCTTGGGGAACATTCGCTCTACTTTGCCATGCGGAAGATGTATCCGCCATCTCATCAAGAATCTCGCAAGCTTCATCATAAGACAACTTCATGAAATTACCCCCGGCCAATTGATTGACTATGCACTGATTTGTAGTATTGATGCCCCGATAGAAGGTTTGTTGAATCATCGCCTCGGTCATATCGTTGTTTGGGCATTCTTTCACCATTGTTCTAAACCGCTCCCAAATCTCATGCAAAGGTTCCGTGGGTTCTTGCTTGAAAGCCAATATCTCATCTCGAAGTGCCGCCATGTGCCCGGGTGAGAAGAATTTAGCAATAAACTTATCCGCCAACTCATCCCAAGTTGTGATGGAATGATTGGGGAGTCTCTCTAGCCAATCTAATGCCTTTCCCCGAGTGAGAATGGGAAAAGTCTCAACCTAAGAGCATCTTCGGACACATTCGTCTGCTTGCTACCCCAACATGTATCCACGAACCCTTTTAGATGTTTGTAGGCATTTTGATCCGCAGCGCCCGTGAAATACCCACGCTGCTCAAGTAAGGTCAACATAACATTAGTTATCTGAAAATTGCCCGCCCGGATTTTGGGTGGGACACTAGCACTTGCATATCCTTGGTTTGGTAATACTCTGGGAGCCACTCTTGGAGGTGCGGGGGAGGTCTGGAACATTATCATTAGCATTGGTCTGGCGGCCTCGTCTTGGTCTGGGAGGTACAAGAGGCACCTCATCCTCTCCAATTTCATCTACCTCCTCACCCGCAAGCACATTTCCAAGAGGGTCATTAGCATTTAAAGCCATTGGGTACCTGTAGTAATCACTCACACAAATTAGTAACAAAGAAGGAAAGAAGAACAACACACAAAACTAACTAAATAGATAGCCAAAACCGTTAGCTCCCCGGCAACAGCGCCAAAAAGTTGATCGCTTCCAACTCCGCACCACTAAAAAGTAGTGAGAGAGGGTCGCAATAGCTTTTACCCGATTTTGGGTCGGGATCGAATCCACAAAGAGCTAGAATTGGAGTCGAGTATCTATCTAGCTTAGGATTGCGTGTGTGTTCTTAATTGGTCTTATAATTTTTGGGGTTTTCTTTATATTCTACTATTATCAACTACTAATTGGAAATGCAACTAGATTAAGCTAAGAGTAAATTGCTACAAGTTGTATCTAATGGTTTAAAAGGCACTAGGGTAGTGACTTTCACATAGGTAGCTAATTGACGGGTAATTACATCTAAGGCACGATTGACATGATTGGGGAAATATGTTATAACCGTTGCTCAATACTACCCACTCTACACCTCTCGGTAGAAAGAGTGGTTTTGCCCAATTGACTCTCTCGAGACCAATTGGGTATGCATATTTGCCCAAGCAACAAGGGTTCAAGTCGGGTAATTACTCTCTCGAGNATGGGATAGTGAAAGCACCAGGATCCTCTAATTTCGGGGCCATTGAATGTACTATGGCACTAACTTAGTGGGTCATCTTGATAGTTTCACAGTCCATTGATCTTTTCTTTGTAACCAAATCTTTCATGAATTTAGCATAACCAGGCATTTGCTCCAAAGCCTCCACCAAAGGCATGTTGATGGATAAGCTCTTCATCATGTCAATGAATTTTTTGAATTGGTTGTCACTTTTCTTCTTGGCTAGCCTTTAAGGATAGGGGGAGGTGGTCTAGGCAAAGGTGCCTTGGCTTTTGGCACCACCGGCTCCGGCATGTCAATTATGTGCTCCCTAGAGGGGTTCACGGCCTCTTGAGTTTCCACCTCGATTTCATCAATGTCAATCCTCACTTCATTGTTCACATTGTCATCAACTACATCTTCAACTACCAAAGGAACATCATTTTCTTGCAACTCAACATCATCATCCACAACTTGCTTATCTTTCGAGGCATGCACATCACCGCCTCTCCCACTTCGTGTTGTAACTGCCATCACATGATTATTCCCTCCCTTGGGGTTCACTACCGTATCACTTGATAGAGCACCCTTTGGGTGAGTATTCAACGATTGAGAGATTTGGCCTAATTGCACCTCCAAATTCCGAATGGAGGTATTGTGGGAAGCCAATTTAGCATCGGAGTCTTGGTTCTTCTTCATCATTTGTTCGAACATCATTTCTATTCTTCCCATATCATTACCCGAAGAACTAGATCCTTGAGAAGGGAACGGGGGTGGATGTTCGGTTGTTGGTACATTGGGGGCCTTTGAAAGCCTTGCCCCCGATTACCTTGGTTTCCATTGTTGTTCCAATTGCCTTGACCATTGTTGTTCCAATTATTGTTATTACCATTCCAATGCCCTTGGTTGCCTTGATTGTTGTTCCCCCAATTACCGCCTTGGTTGTTGTTGTTCCAATTACCACCACCTTGTTGTTGATTGCCCCAATTACCTTGAGGTCGCCATTGTTGGTTTGAAGAGTTGCCTCTATTGCCTTGATAGTTATTAACATATACCTCTTCATTTTACTCATCATAGCCATCATTTTGAAACCCATCACACTCATCATCAAATTGCTCGGAATTCCCTTGATTTTGTTGCCTTCTTTGCCTTCTCTTGTTGGTGAGCAAATTAACACTTTCCATAGCATTCACTTGGCGAGGGTTTTGGACTTGTTGCAACTGTGCCTTAGCCAATTGATTCATAGTAGTTGTCAACTCCGGTATAGCCTGTCCATGGTCATGTAATTCCTTGTGCAAATGGATGACCGTAGGGTCACCTTGGGGAACATTGGCTCTACTTTGCCATGCGGAAGATGTATTCGCCATCTCATCAAGAATCTCGCAAGCTTCGTCATAAGACAACTTCATGAAATTACCCCCGGCCAATTGATTGACTATGCACTGATATGTAGTATTGATGCCCCGATAGAAGGTTTGTTGAATCATCGCCTCGGTCATATCGTTGTTTGGGCATTCTTTCACCATTGTTCTAAACCGCTCCAAATCTCATGAAAAGGTTCTGTGGGTTCTTGCTTGAAAGCCAATATCTCATCTCGAAGTGCCGCCATGTGCCAGGGTGAGAAAAATTTAGCAATAAATTTATCCGCCAACTCATCCCAAGTTGTGATGGAATGGTTGGGGAGTCTCTCTAGCCAATCCAATGCCTTTCCCCGAAGTGAGAATGGGAAAAGTCTCAACCTAAGAGCATTTTCGGACACATTCATCTGCTTGCTACCCCAACATGTATCCATGAACCCTTTTAGATGTTTGTAGGCATTTTGATCCGCAGCGACCGTGAAATACCCACGCTGCTCAAGTAAAGTCAACATCACATTGGTTATCTGAAAATTGCCTGCCCGGATTCTGGGAGGGACAATAGCACTTGCATATCCTTGTTTCGGTAGCACCCGAGGAACCGCTCTTGGAGGTGGCGAAGGAGGGTCTGGAACATTGTCATTAGCATTGTCCTGGCGGCCTCGTCATAGTCCGGGAGGTACAAGAGGCACCTTATCCTCTCCAACTTCATCTACCTCCTCCCCCGCAAGCACATTTCCAAGAGGGTCATTCGCGTTTAAATCCATTGGGTACCTGTAGTAATCACACACACAAATTAGTAATAAGGAAGGAAAGAAGAACAACACACAAAACTAACTAAATAGATAGCCAAAACCGTTAGCTCCCCGGGAACGGCGCCAAAAAGTTGATCGCTGCCTACTCCGCACCAATAAAAGGTAGCAAGAGAGGGTCGCAATAGCTTTTACCCGATATGAGGGTCGGGATCGAATTCCTTAGGGAGCTAGAAAGGAAATTGATGTATCTATTTAGTCTAGAATCGTGTAATTGTTCTAAATATCACTACCAACATTTTTGGGTTTTCTTTTATAAACGACTATTATAAAACTACTAATTGGAATTGAAACTAGATTACGCTAAGAGATAATTGCTAAGAGTTGTATCTAATGGATTAAGGGGCACTAGGGTAGTGGCTTTCACCTAGGTGGCTAATTGACGGGTAATTGCTTCTAAAGCTTGATTGACATGATTGGGGAAATATGTATAACCGTTGCACAATTTTACCCACTCTCACACCACTCGGTAGAGAGAGTGATTTTGCCCAATTGACTCTCTCGAGACCAAATGGGTAGGCAAATTAGCTCAAGCAACTAGGGTTCAAGTCGGGTAATTACTCTCTCGAGGTTTAACCCTTTAATTCGGACTATCAATTCTCTTGAGTCCATCCCAATTCCTTGTTGGGTCAATTTTGGAGACTTAGGCTCTCTCTCTCAAGAAGAGCCAAGTCAACTTAGCACAAACCAGTGTTTGCAACCACCAATTCATAAATTAAACCATAAAATTGACCCAAATACAAACACCCATAGTCAATCTAACCTTAAATCACAACACCCATCAATTACCCACACTAGGGTTGAGCCACAACCCTAGCTGATGGGTTTAGCTACTCATGCTTGAACAAGAAAATAAAGAAATAGATGAAGAACAAGACATATTAATTAAATGCTAAATTAAAATACAAGAATCTATCGTTAATTTGAAGCTAAGATGCCAAAAATGGCTACAGATGAAGTTCCCACGAGCGCAGCTTAGTTCTGGCGTTAACAGATTGACCTAAAAATGGTAAAATGTTCTAATTATACTAGGCTGGAAAAACTGGACAAAAATGCCCCTGCGGGGTCAGTGCGGGCCGCACAAAATGGACCGCCGCCGGACTAGGCTCTTGGACTTCAAATCTGGGCTCTCTGAACTTGGGCTCCGCGAACCGCGTAGAATGGACCGCGGCCGCGGAGGTCTCTAACGCGGTCCGCACAAGTATGACCGTGGACCACACAGCTTGAACCATGGCAAATTTTAACTCTCTGAATCTCTCTTCCGCGGACTGCACAAAGTGGTAGTGCGGCCGTGGAGCCTTCACCGCGGACCGCGCAATGTGTAATGCGGCCGCGTTGCCTGAAGCCTGGTTTTGCCATCTCTCTGAATCTACCTAGTGCGGACAGCACAAAGTCGAATGCGGCCGCACTAGGCCTTTTTGCCCTCAGTTTGCCTTGTCTTTGATATTTGAGCAAGTTTCACTCCCTTTGAGCCGATCTTTGACATTTCGTCACTTTATCGATCAAACCTGCAATCAAGCATACTTATGAGCCTTTTGGGACTATTTTGTAACAATTTATAACCAAAGCGTAAGCAAGAAGGAGCGTAAAACACGTTAAAATCCCTAGTTATCACTATCTCTCGGGCTGGGGGAGGAGCCCAGACTCCCGCTACTCACACTCCGAAGCAGATGACTCCCCAACTTCAGACTCCAGCAGCTCAGTCAGTTAGGGTAGTCTCGCCGGGTGTTGTAGCACAGACCGGCGATGGATCAGCTATGTTTTCTGAGGACTTATGGAGATTGGACATGTTTACCAAGCTTTTCACTACTACCTATGGCGGTACATCTTCAAAGGATCCCCAGGACTATTTGGACAGTTGCCACGAGGTTTTGCGGAACATGGGGATAGTGGAGACCAATGGGGTCGACTTTGCTGTTTTTCATCTGTCAGGTTCCGCCAAGAAATGGTGGAGGGATTATTGTTTGCCAGACCAGCTGGGTCACCAGCTCTCACTTGGGAACAGTTCTCTCAGCTATTCTTGGAGAAGTATCTTCCTATCACTCAGAGAGACGACTATCGGAGGCAGTTTGAGCGCCTTCAGCAGGGTTCTATGACCGTCACCCAGTATGAGACCAGATTTGTTGATTTGGCCCGTCATGCTCTTCTTATACATCCCACCGAGAGAGAGAGAGAGAGAGAGAGAGAGAGAGAGAGAGAGAGAGAGAGGGTGAGGAGGTTTATTGAGGGACTTGTTCACCCTATCGGATTGCAAATGGCTAAGGAGACAGGGAGTGAGATTTCTTTCCAGGATGCAGCTTGTGTGGCCAGGCGAGTTGAGATGGTTTTAGCTCAGGGGAGTGGTCAGGGGTATGATAAGGGGCCTCGTCACTCCGGTGGATTCAGTGGGGCCTCATCTGGAGGTCGAGGTACTTTTGGTAGAGGCCGTCATCCTAGGCCGTTTCATTTAGCACTTAAGACATCCCATGGAGCTTCAGGGGGTCGTGGTCCTTATGTACCTCCTTCAGGGCAGCCAACTTATAGTGCACCGCCAGCTCCTATCAGAGCACCTCCTCTTGAGAGTTATTATCGCGGTCAGCCGGCCCGTCAGGGTCAGTCTCAATTTCCTCAGCCGCAGTATTAAGATGAATGTTTTGAGTGTGGTGAGTATGGGCATGTCTGGAGGACCTGTCCGAGATTTGTGGATGTTCAGTCACAGCAGCAGAGTTCTCGTGCCATGATTCCGGCACCGCCTGCCCAGCCAGCCAGAGGTAGGGGTCAGGGAGCCAGAGGTAGGGGTCAGCCCACTAGAGGTGGAGGTCAGGCAGTTAGAGGTGGAGGCCAGCCAGCAGGAGGTCGTCCCAGGGATATGGTTTAAGGTGGTGGGGCCCAGCCCCGATGTTATGCTATCCCAGCCAGGCCTGAGGCTGAGGCATCCGATGCCGTTATCACATGTACGATTTTAGTTTGCTGTAGAGATGCTTCAGTTATATTTGATCCAGGGTCTACATACTTCTATATGTCATCTTATTTTGCTTCATATTTGGTTGTGCCTCGTGATTCTTTGAGTGCTCCCATGTATGTGTCCACGCCAGTAGGGGATTCTTTTGTTGTAGACCGTGTCTATCGTTCGTGTGTGGTTATTATTGAGGGTATTGAGACTAGTGTAGATCTCCTACTTCTCGATATGGTTGACTTCGATGTTATTTTGGGGATGGATTGGTTGTCACCTTATCATGCTATATTGGACTGTCATGCCAAGACCATGACTTTATCTTTGCCGGGGTTGCCTCGATTGGAGTGGAGAGGGACTCCTGGTCATTCTATCAGCAGGGTTATTTCTTATATGAAGGCTTGGCGTATGGTCGAGAAGGGGTGTTTGGCTTATTTGGCCTATGCTCGTGATTCCAGTGCGGAGGTTCCTTTCATGGATTTCGTACTGATTGTTCGTGAGTTTCCAGAGGTATTACCTGCAGACCTACCGGGGATGCCATGCGACAAGGATATTGACTTCTGCATTGATTTGGCTCCAGGCACTCAGCCCATTTCTATTTTTCCCTAGTGCATGGCCCCGCTAGAGTTGAAATAATTGAAGGAACAATTGCAAGATTTGCTTGATAAGGGCTTTATTAGACCTAGTGTCTCGCCCTGGGGTGCGCCGGTGTTGTTTGCCAAGAAGAAGGATGGATCGATGAGGATGTGCATAGACTATCGGCAGTTGAACAAAGTACCATCAAGAACAAGTATCCATTGCCAAGGACTGATGATTTATTTGATCAGCTTCAAGGTTCCAGGGTGTTTTCAAAGATCGATTTGAGGTCTGGCTACCATCAGTTGAGGATTAGGGCATCCGATGTCCCTAAGATAACTTTTCGCACTCGGTACGGGCATTATGAGTTTCTAGTGATGTCATTTGGGTTGACAAATGACCCAGCAGCATTTAAGGATTTGATGAACCGAGTGTCCAAGCCCTAGCTGGATTCCTTTGTGATTGTTTTCATTGATGATATCTTGATCTACTCCCGTAGACAAGAGGAGCATGAGTAGCATCTTCGGATTGTTCTTCAAACTTTGAGAGACAACCAGTTAGATGCTAAGTTTTCGAAATGTAAGTTTTGGTTGAGTTCAGTTGCTTTCTTGGGTCACGTTGTGTCAGCAGAGGGTATTCAGGTGGATCCTAAGAAGATTGAGGCAGCCAAGGACTGGCCTAGACCCACATAAGCTACAGAGATCCGGAGTTTCTTGGGTTTGCGGGTTATTACTGTCGGTTTGTGGAGGGGTTTTCATTTATAGCAGCCCCGATGACCAGGTTGTCCCAAAAGGGTGCCCCGTTCAGGTGGTCGGACGAGTGTGAGGTGAGCTTTCAGAAGCTCAAGACAGCTTTGACTACGGTGCCGGTGCTGGTATTGCCCACATGTTCAAGGCCATATGCGGTATATTGTGACGCATCTCGTATTGGACTTGGTGCGCTGTTGGTGCAGAATGGCAAGGTTATTGCATATGCTTCGCGGCAGTTGAAGATTCACGAGAAGAATTATCCAGTTCATGACTTGGAGCTAGCAGCCATTGTTCACGCGCTGAAGATTTGGAGGCATTATTTATATGGCGTATCGTGTGAGGTGTTCACGGATCATAAAAGTTTGCAGTATTTGTTCAAGCAGAAGGAGCTCAATTTAAGGCAGAGAAGGTGGTTGGAGCTATTGAAGGACTATGATATCACCATCTTGTATCATCCCAGGAAGGCCAATGTGGTGGCCAATGCTTTGAGTAGGAAGTCGGCTAGTATGGGTAGCCTTGCGTATATCCCGATCGGTGAGAGACCGCTTGCTTTGGATGTTCAGGCTTTGGCCAATCAGTTCGTGAGGTTAGATGTTTTTGAGCCCGATCGTGTTCTAGCTTGTAGAGTCGCTCGGTATTCATTATTTGAGCGTATCCGAAATCGGCAGTATGATGACCCTCATTTGCTTGTCCTTAGGGACACAGTGCGACACGGAGATGCCAAGCAGGTTACAGTTGGAAATGACGGAGTTTTGAGGATGCAGGGTCAAGTTTGTGTGCCTAATGTGGATGGACTTCGTGAGTTGATTCTAGAGGAGGCCCATAGTTCCCGGTATTCTATTCATCCGGGCGCCGCCAAGATGTATCAGGACTTGCGGCAGCATTATTGGTGGAGGAGGATGAAGAAGGATATTGTTGTATATGTAGCTCGGTGTTTGAATTGTCAGCAAGTAAAGTACGAGCATTAGAGACCTGGTGGTTTGCTTCAGAAGATTGAGATTCCTGAGTGGAAGTGGGAGCGTATCACTATGGATTTTGTTGCTGGACTCCCACGGACTCAGAGGAAGTTCGATGCAGTATGGGTCATTGTGGATAGGCTGACTAAGTCAGCGTATTTCATTCCTGTGGCAGTTTCTTATTCTTCGGAGCGGTTGGCAGAGATCTATATCCGTGAGATCGTTCGTCTTCATGGCGTGCCCGTGTCTATCATTTCTGACCGAGGTACACAATTTACCTCACATTTCTGGAGGGCAGTACAACGTGAGTTAGGTACGTGGGTCGAGTTGAGCATAACATTTCATCCTCAGACGGACAGACAGTCCGAGCGTACTATTCAGATTTTGGAGGACATGCTCCGCGCCTATGTTATTGACTTTGGAGGTTCTTGGGATCAGTTCTTGCCGTTAGCGGAGTTTGCCTACAACAACAGCTGTCAGTCGAGCATCCAAATGGCTCCCTATGAGGCATTATATGGTAGATGGTGTCGATCGCCAGTTGGGTGGTTTGAGCCGGGGGAGACTCGGTTATTGGGTACAGATCTTGTGCAGGATGCCTTGGATAAGGTTAAGATCATTCAGGATAGACTTCATACAACTCAGTCCAGGCGAAAGAGTTATGCCGACCGTAAGGATCGTGATGTGGCGTTCATGGTCGGAGAGGGAGTGTTGCTTCGAGTGTCGCCCATGAAGGGCGTGATGAGATTTGGAAGAGGGGCAAGCTAAGCCCTAGGTTCATCAGGCCTTTTGAGATCCTTGATCGAGTGGGATAGGTGGCTTACAGACTTGCGTTGCCGCTAGGTTTATCAACTGTGCATCAGTGTTTCATGTGTCCATTCTTTGGAAGTATCACGGCGATCCATCCCACGTGTTAGACTTCAGCACTGTCCAGTTGGACAAGGATTTGACCTACGAGGAGGAGCTGGTAGCTATTCTAGACTGGCAGGTTCGACAGTTGAGGTCGAAGAGTTACCCTTCGGTTCAGGTGCAGTGGAGAGGCCAGCCTGTTAAGGCAGCTACCTGGGAGTCCGAGTCCGATATGCGGAGCTAATATCCCCATCTTTTCACCGACTCAGGTACTTTTCTATGTCCGTTCGAGGACGAACGGTTGTTTTAGAGGTGGAGAATGTGATGACCCAAAGGGTCATCTTCTGTTTTAGAATCCGATTATGTGTTCCAAGGCCTTGAAAGCCTCATTTTATCTCTCCATGATTTGCTTGCATAGTCCGGGCGTGTATCCGGAAAGCCCTTATGTAAAAATTTAAGAAATAATGATATTTGGCCTAAAAAGTTGATTTTTTGTTGACTTTGGTCAATGTTTTGGGTAAACAACCTGGACCCGTGTTCTGACGGTCCCGGAGGGTCCCTAGTAAAATATGGGACCTGGGCGTATGCCCGAAATCGAATTCTGAGGTCCCTGGCCCGAGAAATGAATTTTTGAAGGAAATTGATAAGACTGAAAATGCAATAATTTAAAAGATTTGATCTTATTGGTATCGGGCCCGTATTTTGATTCCGGAGCCCAGTACAGGTCCATTATGATATTTAAACCTTATCTGTGAAATTTGGTGAAAAACGGAATTGATTTGACGTAATTCGGACCTTTGGTTGAGAAAATAGTAGTTTTGAAACTATCTTGAAAATTTCATGCAATTTGGTGCTAAATTTATAGTTCTTGGTGTTATTTTGGCGATTTGATCGCATGAGCATGTCCGTATGATGTTTTAAGACTAGTGTACATGTTTGGTTTGGAGCCCCGAGGGCTCGGGTGAGTTTTGGATAGGCTACGGAGTGTTTGGAACTTAGAAATTTGCTGGTGTAACCGGTGTCTGTTGCAGGCCTCTGATCTTGCAATTGCGAGATCAGGCTTCGCAAATGCGAGCAAAGCAGGCATGGCAATTGCGAGGTCTTTATCGCAATTGTGAAGAAGGCTTGGGCCAGCAGAATTCGCAAATACGAACAAATCTTCGCAATTGCGAAAGGACTCCGGGAAGGGGTATGATCGCAAATGCGATCTTCTACTCGCAATTGCGATGAACAGTGTTCGCAAATGCGACACTTTCTTCGCATTTGCGATGGCAGTAGGATTGTGAAGGGGCATTTGCGATGGCTTCTTCACATTTGCGAGCTTCGCATTTACGAAGCTCAGGTCACAAATGCGACATCTACAGCTGTTCAAAACATAAGTTAGACGGGATTTTTCATTCATTCTCCCATTTTTCAAAACCTAAACTTCAAGAGGCAATTTTCCTAGGGCAAGTTCTTCCCCAAATCATAGGTAAATGATTCTTAACTCATTTCTTTCAATCCATTTCATCTTTTTGCAAGATTTCATCCTAGAATCTAGGGTTTTTCATGGTGGAACTGGGTGTTTTTGGGTAAAACTTAGGAATTTCAAATTTGGGGATTTGGACCTCAATTTGAGGTCGGATTCCAAAACCAATTGTATATCTGGGCTCGGGGGTGAATGGATAATCGGGTTTTGGTCCGAATTTCGGGTTTGACCAAGCGGGCCCGGGATCGATTTTTGACTTTTTGGGAAAAATGTTGGGGAATCTATAATTATGCATTGGAATTGATTTCTTTAGCATTAATTGATGTTATTAAGTTGATTATGGCTAGAACGAGTGGATTGGTAGTGGAATCGAGAGGTAAAGCGGTATTTGAGATTTGAATTGCCTGTTGGCTTGAGGTAAGTGTTTGGTCTAACCCTGACTCGAGAGATCCCTGACTTTCTTGCTATGTGAAATTCCATGTGTGTGGCGTATAGGTGTAGTGACGAGCACCTATGCGTCGCCAAATTTCTTGTTTAGCCTGTTCCCTTCCCCGTTTCCTAATATATATTGCTTTCCTGTCTTAATTGCTACTTGCTTATTGATGTTTCCATGTCTAATTGCTTTTTGTTAAATGTTGTTTCTCTATTGACGTTATTAATTGTTTCGTAGATTCATTATATCACACTGTTAGTTTACGTTGGTTTATTGGTGCTTCATGGTACACTTTGGTTGGACTCGCGGTGTAGTATTAACTGGTGAAGTTTCATAATTATAGTGATCTTCCGTTGTTTTGATTTGAGGTATAAGTGTTGAGGAGGATTTGAGTTAATTTGTGAAATGCTTTTTCTTATTTTGTGATTGGTACTGATGTGGTGGGATAGGGTTGCACGCCGCAATATGAGGAATACAGGTGAAATATGATTGTCTGGTAGGATCGGGTTGCATGCCGCAACAAGGAGCAATAAGGGTGGACAAGTGGGATCGGGTTGCACGCCGCAACAAGGAGTAATAAGGGTGAATGTTCATTTTGTTATTGATTATATGGTGGGATCGGGATGCGCGCCACATCATTTGTTAATATGTAGTCTTTTCTGCGAAGATTCATTATTGTGGTGTTGAAACTCTCTTAAGGATTAGTTATAGCTGAGTATTGGTAGAAAGACTGGATTCCGTAATTATTTAATGCAAGTTCTGTCCTATTTCATTCCGTATTTTCTTCTTGCTTTATTATAAATTATTGCAGGATTTATTGTTTATGCCCCGTCGTAGCCTCGTCACTACTTCGTCGAGGTTAGGCTCGGTATTTACCAGTACATGGGGTCGGTTGTACTGATACTGCACTCTGCATTTTCTGTGCAGATTTCGGAGCTGGTAGTGGCTGATCGAGAAGTCGGTTGCTGATACTTCAGTCAGGAGACCCAAGATAGTCCTGCAGGTGTCCGCAGGCCGTGGCGTCCCCTCCTACATACTATATCTCTGTTTTATTTACTTTCGAGATAGACGTATTCTTTTCTTTCAGACCAGTATTTGTAGTAATCTGTAGTAAGTTCGTGAGTTGTGACACCATTTTCTGGGTGGTGACTGTTTCGGTTTTTTTTGTCAATAGTATAAAGATGACCAGTTAATTATGTTCTTCCGCATTTAATTCTGTTGATTTAGCTTTGTTTAGTTTTAATTATAACAAGTAAAGGAGAAAGGTGATTTTAACTCTAACGTTGGCTTGCCTAGCGAATGCGATGTTAGGCGCCATCACGGTCCCGACAGTGGAGTATTTGGGACGTGACAGGAGCAATCGAGTGTTTAGTTTAATTAAAAGTTAAATGTTCCATGCTGAATAAGACATGAACTAAAATCATTATTTTCCCTTGTAAGTACTTTTTCGAATGACAAAACCATTCCTCAAAATGCAAAATGACTTTTACTGTATGTTTCATTACGACCTTTTAATAGGTCGGAGTCATATTAAATTGTATCTAATAAACTCCTAATTTGGCCAAAATGTTAAGGTGGGGGAAGTATACGTATACTTGATTTTGTGTAAATATCAATAAATTTACTCAATTTCGAGACAATTTGAGAAATACTTGTCTTAAGTTCTATGTAAATTTACTCAAACATGTGTATCTGAAGTTTGTACTGCTACAAGAGAACTTCAGACCAATTTGTCTGAAGTTTGGTGCAAGTGAAACTTCAGACACATTCATTTGAAGTTTCTGGTCACAACAGTGAAGTGTCCATAATTTATCAAGGCAATCACAATAAGATTAAAAAGGAATTTAAAATCACTTTTTTTTATAATCTGTTATACAAATCTGAAATATTCATTGGCCTAATCTATATAAAAAAAAGGAAAAGAAAGAAATTGCATAAACATAAATACTCATGTCATAGAAGAAGAAAAATAAGAATGAAGAAATAGAAGGCGACGCATCCACTGTATATTCAAATACTCGTTAATCGTTATAATTTTTCATACATTGTATAAATAGTTTATATACTAATTTTACACAAATACATTCGGGATACACTAAGGATACACTGCCAAATGCGCGTATAAAACAATGTATATAGAACTTTAAACAAAATGTGGTTATCGCACACCGGGTGGAAGGCAAGAAAAAACAAAAAAAGCCAATTGTTCTTCCTCCCACCCAACCGTTTGAATTAAAAATAATCGATGGATATATAATATATGTATAATCCATGTATATTATATGTGTATAACCATATAAAATCCGTGTATACTGACACTCCCTAAAGCCAAGAAAATCATTTATCTTTTTCCCTAAATATTTTTGGCTTTTCCCTCTATTTCTTTCATGGATTAGTTACCTCCTATAGCAAAGGTTGATAACTTATTTATTTTAAATAAATACCATTTTAAAAAATTATATTCTATAACTACCTTTTGATTTTTTATAGCCAAATACCTATTTATGGTCACCTCCTACCCTTAAGCCATAAAATACGCTGCCCTCTCTCTCATAAAATACGCTGCCTCTCTGGCTTGACCCTAATGAAGGCAACGAAATCTCCATGGCCAACTCCAGTATGTTTCTTCTTTTTCTTCCTTTCCGATTTTGATTGTTTTCTTCTACCAGTATGTTTCTTCTTCTTCTTCCTTTCCATGGCAAGGAATTTTTTGGGACTTTAACTTCTTGGCAATTTCTTCTTCAGTGGGTGCTAGCAATTTCTTCCGATTCGTTACCAGCGGGTGCTAGCCAAATTCAGTTCTGGGACTTTAACTTCTTCAGATGCGTTACGGATGCTAGCAATTTCTTCTTCAGAGATCTTTCTCGTTTTCTTCTTCTTTCTCTCATCGCTGCTTATGGAAACATGGTCGGAATCCGATGGGTCGTCAGAAAATCGTCGACTAAAATAGGTCATCTGAAGTTTGGGGTTGAGCAATTTGAAGATTCTGTTAACTTTTTTTTAAGAGCATTTCAATGTATCTCGTTGTATTTCATTGTATTCACTATCTTTTTTTTCATTGTAATTCAATGTATCTCATTGCATTCCATGTATTTCATTGTATTCATTGTCTTTTTTTCTCATTGTATTTCAATGTATCCCGTTGTATTCTATGTATTTTATTGTATTCACTGTCTCGCTATATGCCATGAATGTATTCATATGTTTTTTTAATTAATATAATTTATGTATTCAGATGTATTATATAATTTCTTTGAAGATTGCTATATTTTTGGGGGTATTTGTCGGTTGAGAATCTTTTTTGTAACTGAAAAATACAAAATTTGTGTGTTATAATTGAGTTTGTTGAGTTATATTAGGAGTCTATTATGTTAATTGATTTACTTTCCGTTTTAAAAACAGTTTAATCCCCTATTTCACGCCGTGAATACAGTCGAATACAATAATCTGTCCAGCTGTAATCCCATGTTTCACTCCATGAATACAGTCGAATACATTCGAATACAACAACTGATTAGCTGGACTTCCCTGATTCACGCCTATTTTTGCTATTGTATTCATGAATATAATAGCTTAAATACATCAAATACATCTTATAACCACAAAAAAAGTATCTATAATCCGTAATATAGCAAATGGTATCTATAGATGACTAATTAGTACTAAAAGATAGTGCTTTATGAAAATTTCTCTATATCTTTTGTTTCTATGTTCTAATGTTTCTTACCAGAATGCCAAGCGACTTCCTTGAAACCCCTTTATGGATAAGGTACGAAGACTTGTGCATTTTTCTTGCTCTATTTCTAATATTAAACTTTTTTTTTTTTTTGAAAATTCTTTGTGCTATAAATTCTTTATCTATTTTATATCAACTAAATTTAAAAAATGATACGGCGCGAAGCGCGTGTCAGTTAACTAGGGGAGAAATTCAAAAATAGCAAGATTTACAAGTGGTCGTTCAAAAATAGCCCAGTTTCAAAAGTAATCGATATTTAGCCACTTTTCACGTAAAGATAATCTGAGCAAAAACACTGTTCAAAACCCGGAAAATACGCCAGTATATTATGCTGGAGTTCCAGCATAAGTATACTTGAACTCCAGCATATTATACTGAAGTTCCAGAATAAGTATGTTGGAACTCCAGCATAATATGATGGAGTTCCAGCATAAGTACACTAGAACTCCAGCATAATATACTGGAGTTCCAGCAAAGTATACCGGTCCAGTATAATATGCTGGAAGTTCATACACAAGTGCTCGAATCTCCAGCATATTATGCTGGACCTTTTCGTGTGTTGGAGTTCCAGCATAATATGCTGGAAGTTCATACACAGGTGCACCGCACTCCAGTATATTATGCTGGACCAGTCTCTGTTACAGCAAAATAGTGGCAATTTTTCATTGACTTGGTAAATGCTGGCTATTTTTGAATGACCAGTCCAAAAACTGGCTAGACCGTGCTATTTTTACGTTAACTAGTTACACCATAATACCCAACCCAAGGCCCATTAATTGTAGGTTCAGAATACTATATTAGTTAAAATTCAATTAATTTAGTTCAAAATAAGTCTCATTTTAGCCAAATCAATATAGTTCGAAATAAACTGTCACGTTAGGAACCTAAATCCACATCAATTTTTTCTTTCAATCTACCATTGCTCTAATAAATGATCTAAAAAGTCTCAAGTTGTTATAAATAGAATTTTATTTATGGTGAATGTCTATATTTAGATATTAGAGAGATTCTAGGGTTTATTACTTGGTGGCTAAGTCACCCTCTCCCTATAAATAGAGGGTTCTATTCCATTGTAATTGACCCCAAATCAATAAGAATTATCTCTCCCTACTTTTCTCCGCAATACTCTTCTTCTTTTATTGTTCATAACACGTTATCAGCACGAGACTCTAACCAATTGAGTAGAAGCTTTGGGATTGAGCATAATGATTGTCAATTGTTCCATAAACTTCCTTCATGATTAAATTCTGGATTTAAGGTATGTATTTTACCGTATTTTTCTCTTTTAATCTATAATTTGATTTTAAATACAAGAAAAGATAATAAATTTTGATTATAAATCTAATGGAGTTAGTAAGAAATTATAACCACTCGAAGAGGTAAAATTTCTATATCTTGCCATGATCAAAGTCATGTATGATTGTGAGTGCAAGAAGTGGAAACTCGTCCCATTGAATTTGCTTCATTCTCATTCCCTTAAGAGAATGTGATAGCAATATGTAATAAGTATGAAAGAAGATAAAATTATTACCGTGAAGGTATCAATGAATGTGGACGTGGCAATAGACGAAATTATAATCGTCATCATTGTGGTAACGAGAATAATAAGGATTCTCAAGATAGTCTTTCACTCTATGAAAGTTAATGTTTGTCATCGATTTGACATAAGATTCCATAAAGCACATACAGATGAATATGGTCCATTCATGATATGAATGTGACAACATCTGATTTATTAATACATATTCATTCTTGGAAGAATATGAACGTGCTAGTGGTAGTGAATATACCACACTCACCTCTAGAAGGAGGTTTGAGATGATATAAGAAATCAATGTCATTATTATGGCATGAATGTCATTGGTCACGTACCTATTGTACGCCAAAATATTTTGGCAATGTGATTATTAAAGGACAACAATAATGCAAGAAACATATCTCGCATATAATTTTGACCATGACCATAATGGTATAACTTTCTCCTTAAAAGATATATTCACCATATGGATGTTGATGAATATGTGATAGTATAAAATTAATTGAGAACTCTACAAAAGCCAATTATACTATTTTGGAGAAACACAATTGATTACCAATAAGGTATTGTGTTGTAGTGAGTCTCAAAGAAACTTATTCAGTTTCCAAAGTATAGCGAAAATGGTTGGTATATTGAGACTATAAATAAAGGAAAGATTTAATATCTTCTATTACTAACTTGTAGCGGGGTAATATGTATGTGAAAAGCTACCCGCTTTATTCTCCAGTTTGTACTACATAAACAAAAGAATGCCACAATAAAGAGAAGTTTATTGATATAAAAATCCATATCATAAAAAACTTGGAGTTTATTGATAATTGCACACGTCATGGTGTAAATCTGAAGTTTATCAATATTGATAATTTATTCAGTTGGCATAATTGGTTTACCCATATCAGTTTAAGTATGATGTGAAAAAATAAAAGAGAATTCACATGGGTAAATATTAAAGAACTAGAAAGTTCTTTACAAATTCTCTTATGTTGGTTGTTCTCATTAATTAATATACCAACTAAAATTGGGATTGAATCCCATGAATGCTGGAAATATCAAAGGTGAATATGGGCCCACTCACCTGCCATGTATACCACATAAGATGCATCTATGAGATGGTTAAATGTGCGATTATTAATAACCCGCAACATGGTATTTGCGAGGTAACTTGCTCAATAATTTAATTTCGAGCATAATTTCCAGATTTTCTATTCAAGAAGTTCATCTTGATAAGTTAGTTTACATCACAGTTGGTTTAGCAAAATGATTTATTAAGTGCCTCTACTTAATAGCTAAACAATTGCTTATGAGAATAAAGTTATCTATATCAGTTTGATATACGTTATATACGAAAGTATATTATTTTCTCCCTCACAAGTGGTTCAGGGTCAGGAACCAAATAATTCCATCTTATTATTATTGATGTGCGGTGTATATTTTTATTAGCACGTAACGCACAAAGGTGGATTCTCAAAGTTGAGGTAACAAGTTAATTTTTCTAACATGAGGGGGAGACACGATAAACAGTTGAGAAAAAGTTACGTGGAATGAATTATCATTTGTACATCTAGATCCTCGAATAAGATAATATGAACTTGAAGTTCATAAAAGAATAATTCATTTGCAATATATTGCAAAGCATGTCAAACGCATTTGCTGGTCCAAAAAAAGTAACTATATCTCACTGCAAATGCTCCTATTGGAATAAGTCCTAGAAGGACAAAGTCTATGGTACGCTTAAAGCGTATAGACAAATCGGTTTCAAATAAACTTCTTGATAAAGAAGATGAGCAAATGATCAAAATGATCATAATAAAGGAGGCAAGTGATCTAGAAGATCACATGACATAACACTTCATAAAATCTCATGAGAGATTCAGGTACCTGAATACATGAATGAAGAGATCTCTATGTTATGTCTTTATGAAAAATAAGGAGGTTGGAACCGATATAAAATGTTTGTCGACGACATCTATAATAACGCTAAATATATATGAGGATCTTAAGTCTGAAGAAACAATTCGAATAGATTTGGTTTCATATGAAAGACATGTAGTTTTGAACATGTAGTTCAAACACTTGAAAGTATAAAGTCAATGGTATGTGCAATCAGTTTTCGATATCTTATATGTCTAGCATGACATGAAAACTTGATATGCATCTAAAGTCTATTATATGGCTTATATGACTTAAAAATCCTTGAAGGATTTAAATTGCTTAAAGCATATAGAATTCATGGTCATGAATTACTATATCCTAAATGTAATCTGTGCACATATGTATCTTGCTATAATTGTAAGCATGATAATATGATAGCAAGAGTTTTCACCCCTATGTGAAGATATTGAAATGATGATTCCAACAAGATCATATGAAGACAATACATCTATCAGGGATGATGATTTCAAGGTGAAACAAATTCGTTGAAGTTAATATGGCTGATATTGTTTATCAAATATCTATCAACGATCTTTTCAAAATGGTGCACAAGATTGGGATGCGAAGGCTCAAGGATGTGAATTGATGCTCTCATCAGGGGGAGTTAATGCGCATTGCACTCTTTTTTCCTTACAAGGTTTTGTCCCACTGGGTTTTCCTTGCAAGGTTTTTAACGAGGCAACCAAAAGGCGTATTACTAAACAAGTGTACTCTTTTTCCTTCACTAGAACTTTTTTCCCACTGGGTTTTATTTTTGTTAGGGTTTTAACGAGGCATATTATCTGTTGAATAGACATTCAAGGGGGAGTGTTATAAATAGAATTTTATTTATGGTGAATGTCTATATTTAGATTTTAGAGAGATTCTAGGGTTTATTACTTGGTGGCTAATAGCCCGTTTGGCCAAGCTGCAAAAATAAGCTTATTTTGAGAAGTGTTTTTCTTCAAAAGTACTTTTCTCAAAAGTACTTTTGGTGAGAAGCAGTTTGTGTTTGGCTAATTAGTTTGAAAAGCACTTCTGAACAACAATTAGTGTTTGGCCAAGCTTTAAAAAACTGCTTCTAAGTGTATTTTTCTCAAAAGTGCTTCTCAAAAAAGTGCTTCTCAAAAAAGTGCTTTTGGAGAGAAGCTACTTTTTTCTGCTTTTCCAAAACTGCTTCTGCTTCTCCTCAAAAGCACTTTTTTTCCTTCCAAAAGCTTGGCCAAACACCTCAATTTTTGGCCAAAAGTGCTTTTGGCAAAAAAAAAAGCACTTTTGGCCAAAAAAGAAGCTTGGCAAAACAGGCTATAAGTCACCTTCTCCCTCTAAATAGAGCCTCTAAATAGAGGGTTATATTCCACTGTAATTGACCCCAAATCAATAAGAATTCTCTCTCCCTACTTTTCTCCGTAATAATCTTTTCTTCTTTTATTGTTCATAACATAAGTGAGATAAATAATAATTTGCCGAGTGCTAAAGGGTAATTTAATCAAGTGACTCTTACGATGAATATTATTTAATAATTTTCTTGATGGGTTTATCAAAGTTTAATCGAAAATTAATTTTGGACCAGAAACAGTATGTAATTACAGACACAGTAATTATACTATATAGTCTAACAATTACATAACAATGGTGAAAAAAATAATACTACTCCATTACATACCAATGTCCTAACACAGTATTTGCTTATCTGTCCAACAAATCGGTGTCTGAAAATATCGAAATTGGCGCCGCTTTTCCCTGCTCTCTCCCTACAACCCCATTTCTTTTCTTCTGAAAGTTGTCAACCCAGATTTGAAATCCCAAATTCCAAAAGGGAAAATACAAACCTAATAAAGGGTTCACCTTTTGTTAATTTGATTTTCTTTTCACCATGTCTATGCGTAGGAGAACCTTGCTTAAAGTCATCGTCCTCGGCGATAGTGGGTACGTTCCTTTTTTCCTCTTTTCTCTCTCTTTTTATTTTTTCATTTTGAGAAATTTCTCATCCCAGGACTATTCATTTGGAAGAAATTTGGAGTATATAATGCTAATTTAATTTCTCTTTTTTATCTGTTTTCAGGGTTGGTAAAACGTCATTAATGAATCAGTATCCTTCTCTACCACATTCCCTAATTATTGGAGGTCAAGATTTTTTTTTTTTAAATTTACGAATTGGGTATTTCGATTTTAATCAATTTTCTATTAGTAGCTTCAATTTTACAGTTAACTTAGTATTAGTCTTTTTTTTTTGGCATTGCAAATACCTATAAGTAATTACTCTCTCTATCAGCTTGTTTGACTGGGCACAGATCATTAAGGTAAATTAAAGTTAAATTTTTTTAAATATAGAAAGGTTTTTTTTTTTTTTCGAGACATACTAAAAGGGAAAGAGTATCACATAAATTGGGACAGAGGGAGTATTGTTTTAGGCTCTTTTGTTTATACCGTCTATTTGTTGTGTTCACTGTTTATGGGTGGATTTGTGTTTTCTAAAAGTATTTGGACATGTGGGATCTTTGACCAATAGCAAAGATATGTTCACAAGAAGTTCAGCCAGCAATATAAAGCTACAATTGGAGCTGATTTCGTGACAAAGGAGCTTCAAATTGATGACAGGCTTGTAACTCTCCAAGTGAGTTTCTTGGTTATTTATATGTGAAAAATATTCTGATGTTTACGTGCTTTTAAATGCATAAGAGTAGCTGAACCATTTTTGGGGATTATGTATTTGCTGAATGTGTTTGTGTTCTTGTTTGGTAGATATGGGATACAGCTGGCCAAGAGAGATTTCAGAGTCTTGGAGTTGCATTCTATAGAGGTGCAGATTGCTGTGTTTTGGTCTATGATGTCAATGTTATGAGATCCTTTGATAACCTTGACAATTGGCATGAAGAATTTCTCAAACAGGTCGAGTGATTATTCTTCGTGGATTCATTTGTCTCAGTGGTTTTTTCTTGTTCAGTGAATTAGGATTTCTTGACTGCTTTATACATTGCTAAGAGTCATGTTATCGACTAGTAGGCAAACACTTCTGAGATGATTAGGATGGACATTTCTTCCTTGAATCCCGGTGGAGGTTATTTTTTGTGGTCCAACTAGGGCTAGAACTGATCTTAAGTGCATTGTTTGTTCTGTTGGTATATGGAACTCATGAGCAACTTATAATCAAAAGACCAAGAAATAAAGGCATACCTATTTAGGAATTGAACTGGGTGTTGCAGAGATTAAACTAGTTATCTGTTAGTAGAAATGCCCTCCATCTTCTATTCTCCACATCCTCTTTTGTTTAAAGCATCAAGCAGACTTGTGAACCAATTGAAGAGAGAAAATGAGAACAGAAAGAGCGTTAAGTTTGCCATCTGGTTTGTTGTTGGTGCATCAAAGTCTTATTAGGCTGCTTCAGTTGGTGTACTACCCAAATTCTTCCGTCTAAGTGGGAACATGTACATGAAGAATGTGCAAGTCTGCAAGATGATTGGAAAAATTGACAGAAGAAGGATTTACAGTCAAAATATAATCATGTATTTAATGCTTAAACCTTGCTGTTAGAAGATGAAGAGAGTCAAAATTGTACAAAACCAACAAAAGGACTAGCTGCTTTCCCTTCATATATCTGTCTGTAAAAATCAGAAATGGACATTAGGAAATAAGGCTTCATTTTGGTTGTGTTTATATGTAGAAATGAGAATACACGAATATGCAAACATATAATTATAAAAACCAAACAGTATAGTGCAGCATTTTGTTTAATGATCTCCCTGCAGATGAATCGATGTGCCATGTCTCTGAATTTGGTCGGTTATATGAATTCTTATAGTCCATGTTGCTCCATTTTAAGCTCATCTCCGTCCTATATTATGTAAATTAAAAATAAAAAGCACTAGAAGTTATCCATATTTTCTACTAGGCATTAATCTGACTCCTAGACAATAATGAACCTAAAGTAATCATACTAACATGATTAAGAGCCTGTTTGGATGGGCTTAAAAGCTGGTCAAATCAGCTTTTAAGCCCCTTTTAACTGATGGAGGTGTTTGGCAACCAAAAAAATAGCTTAAAAAAAGTTAAAATCTGCTTAAGAAAAGCCAAAACCAAGAAGTTGGGTAAACCCAACTTTTTTTATATTGGCTTAAAAGCCATATTACTTTGACCAAAGATTTTACTTTCTTATCCATTATAAGTTTTCGTAATACCCAAATTACCCTCAGTCAAATAAAAATCTAAAACTTCCTATTTCTCTATCTTTTTTGCACTTTAGAACACAGCAGTGCACCTTCTTTCCTTTTCCTCTTCCTCTCCGTTTCATCTTCATTTTTCTGCATTTTTGGTAAGTACTGTTCATGCCAAAATCCACTCTAAATCTCAAAGTTAACTCAAAAAACAAAGAGAAAGCTTTGGAAAAGAAAGAGCAAGATCTGTAAATTTTAAAAAAGATATGCAAAAAGAAAAAAAAAAACAGAACATAGCAAATCCTTTGAACTTGACAACAACATTGTCACTAGTTGCTGCTAGATTCTCTAAAGAATTTGAGTTTTTAGGTTTTGAGGTTGGCCACCAATCAAGCCTAAAACTGAATAAAAATAATCAATTAAATTAAATATAAATTATTTTTTATTTGAATTAACTCATAATTAAGGTTATTTCTGTCTTTTAACAGAAAAAAGTACTTGCTAGCACTTGTTTACCAAACACTTCAACAACTTTTTTTAAGTTTCAGCACTTTTATCCAAACATGTAACTACTTATTTATAAAACAAGTTCCAGCACTTGTAAAGTGCTTTTAAGCACTTAACTTAAAAGCCATTTTTTTAAGCCAATCCAAACGGACTCTAAAACTTAATCCCAACTCATTAATATCACCTATATATATATATATATATATATATATATATATATATATATATATATATCTTCCATCGTGCCTTATATTTTACTAGGCCCGCATGTTTTACAAGAGAAATTAGTTTTAAGCCTAACATTGAGTATTTTATAGAAGTAGACGATTCCTGCAATTTCTTTCCTGTGTAAGATCCCAACAAGTAAAGGCTTGGGATTATGCTGTGTATCTAAAGAGTTTTCACATATGGTCTATATGTTCAGATCTTAATTGGACTTCTTCTGGTGTAACATTGGAATGTATTATCATTTCGTCATGCAAATATTGTGTTGGTGATTGTTGAATTAAGACTAGCTCTGTTCCATGTTAACCGACAGAATTTGTTGATATGCAGGCTAATCCACCAGACCCTAAAACATTTCCTTTCATATTACTGGGGAACAAGATTGACATAGATGGTGGAAATAGCAGAGTGGTAAGACAATCGTAGTGCTAAAGTTTTCAAGTTATGGTCTTCGGATTCTATGAGAGTTTTCGTTTTCATATTCTGTGCGACATTTGTAATTGATTTATCTTTTGCATGCTGAACAGGTTTCTGAGAAGAAAGCAAAGGAATGGTGTGCTTCAAAAGGGATACCTTACTTTGAGACATCAGCAAAAGAGGATATAAATGTTGATGCTGCATTCTTGTCTATTGCAAAAACTGCTTTGGCCAATGAACACGAGCAAGATATGTGAGTATATGTGAATTTGAATATAAACAAAGCATTGTTTGTTGGTTATTGCTTGTATGAGATATGATGCTTATATACCTATAAACTTAGCGGTAACAATAAGATGAGCTAGCTTAAGTAATGAGAGCCCAACGATAAAAAAAGGGCAGCCCGATGCACTAAGCTCCCGCTATGCGCGGGGTCCGGGGAAGGGCCGGACCACAAGGGTCTATTGTATGTCAAGCATATTTATTCTAACATATGACCCCTTGAAAGTAGAATGTTTTCTAGCGGACTAGATGAAACTAACATCTAACATTAAATGTTTGTTGATCTTGGCAAAGATGTTTGTTTGGTTTTTGTTTTCTCAAAAAGTTTTTAGAAGAAAAAGAGGAAACCATGTAAAAAAAAACCTTAGCCAGAAAAAAAAGGGCTAAAAGTCGTTTTTAGATCAAGGTAAACATTGCAACATTGAAAAAACAACTACCTTGCATGTTTTTGTTTTCTGTAATTCCAAAAAACATTTTTGAAAAGCTTCTCAAATCAACCTTTCAAAAAAATAACTGTCCAAGAGCCATCTAAAAAACTCTTTTCTTGTTACATGCAAAAGATATTACTTGAATCATAGAGCTTCCCCAAACTTTCATGTCAAGTTTATGATTACATATCTTAAAAAATGTAAGTAATATTGATGCTTCAGCAATTCTATAAATGAAGTGCTAGATTTTTAGCCCATTCAGTTTGTAGTTAGCCACTTTTGAATCGTGCAGTTTGTGTAAATTTTTAGAACCTGTTTTCAAGATTGATCTTGGAATGAAAGGGTAACCCGACAGTTCCAAGATTGAGCTTTTGAATGTTGAAATTGATTTGCTCTGGTGTGCAAAATTTTATCATCTAAGGTATCTGGATAACCAAATATATGGAAAAGTTACTGCTGAACTAGAAAGATAATTAACTGTGCACTCTCCTGCTATTTCATTCATTTGCCTTTAATGAATCGATGTGTTTAAGACACGGAGATGATTTTGAGGCAATGTGAAGTGGTGGTCTGTGGGTGTTCAACCAAAGTGCAAAAAAGTTTGTTAGAATATCAAGTGAATATGTGTGTAGATCATACACATCTAGATTCATTGTATTTGAACGAAATAAATCATATACAATATTCTATAAGATATCTTGGGTATTCTGTATTTAATCATAAAATATTTACTTACCGTGTTTGTATAAAAATTGATTACCTACCATATTATACATAGCCTAAGACTCCTAGATAAGGAGCACGTATTATGCATCGTTTATCAAGTCAATGAGAAGATTTTCTATTTTTACTTGGTATCAGAGCTTTTACAATATTGGTAGAAACTCAAATACCTTCTGCTACCGGCCACTGGTACTACCAATGCATGCCGCTCGCTGGGCAGTGTTATCTTCTTTTGTTCTTCCTTTTGGTGCCCGATGACCCTCCTCTCTCCTACAATTGGCACCCTTATCTCCAGATAGCCATTCATGCGCCATTCCTGTCTTTTAGGATTGTTTGTGCATCGGCTCATCTTTTCGGTGACTGGTGCTGCTAACTTTTATGCAACCGATGCTGTCTTTTAAACTTTGAATTTCCTCCGTAGTCTGCCCATTCAAGTTACATTGATAATATTTTGGAAATTTGCAACACCATATCTTTTTTTTGGTAATTGAGAATATATTTTTTTCCTTGTGGTGCAAGAAATACTTTCTTCCACAAAACATTTGCCAACTACTTTCTAGAGGAAAGAATTGCTGCACTGTTTCTTTTTTGGTGATTGTGCAGTTCCAATGAGATTTCGTAGTCAACTTTCCATGTTCTAAAAATAATCAGACTCAAGTTGGTTTTCCCACTTTGAGTTTGAGGGGCCATGTTGGAATACCAATTGAATGTGTCTAGATTCATACACGTCTAGATTCATTATACTTGGATAAAAAATTTATATAGAATATTCTATAGGATATCTTGGGTATTTTGTATTTAATTATTGAATATTACTTACCTTAGTAGTATAAGGATTGGTTAGCTATCATATTATATAGTCTAATATTCCTATATAAAGAGCACCTCTCGTACATCGTTAATCAATTCAATGAGAAGTTCTTTTCTATTTTCACATGGTATCTTATTGACTTGTTTAACAATGTACAAGAGATGCTCCTTATATATGAGTCGTAAGCTACCTACAATGTGGTAGGTAATCAATTCCGATACAAATAAGGTTAGTAAATATTCTATAATTAAATATCAAATAACCAAGGTATTCAATAGAATATTCTATATGATTTTCTTTATTCAAGTATAAGAAATCTAGATGTGTATGAATTTAAATACATATTCATTTGATATTCTAACATGCTCTCTCAAACTTAGAATAAGGAAAGCAACTTGCGTTTGGTTATATCAAAAACATATAATGTTGATGCCGAATACTCGCTGGATTCATGCACAATGACAAAATATAAATGCATTGTTGGAATTATTTCCTCCGCGAAGTTGTTGGTGACTGCATAATGAAAGAATGTGCTCGTTGAACTACACACAAAAAAAAAAGGATCTTTTTTCTATCACCGAAAACAAATATAGTGTTGCAAATCTCTAGGACATGGGTCGCATAAAAAGTAACAACATCTCTCGCCAGAGAAATGAATGGTGCTTGAACAATCCTAAGGAGAGGAATGACGCATAAACACTCATCTAGATGTAGGGTCACCAATTGATGGAGCGAGGAGTGTCATCAGACAATAAAAGAAAGAAGCATTGGCCAGGCAAGCAGCACTTTTGGCCGTGGTGATAGCTTCCGTAGTCTCTAGACTGTGAAGGCTCTAATACCAAGTGAAAAGAGAAGTCAATCAACAATGTACAAGAGGTGCTCCTTAGGTAGGAGTCTTAGGCTATGTACAATTATGGTAGATAATCAATCCCTATACTAATAAGGTAAGCGGATACTTAATAGTTAAATACAGACTATCCTAAGTATCATGTATCATATTCTATATGATTTTCCTTATTCAAGCAATGAACTTAGACGTGTATGAATGTGGATACATATTCACTTGATATTCTAACAGTGACCAATACCAAGAGAAATTGAAATTAGAAGTGAATATACCAGAAAGCTCGGTTTGAGTGCTTAATTAATGATAATTCTTCAGTGATCCACCTAACGCCGTCAGTATAGCCGTTTCACAAGGGTATGCGGATTTAAGTCTTAGGTGGCAGAGCTTACCATTTGACCTGATAATGTAGCTAAAAAGTCCAATCAATATGGTGAGGTTAAGCATGGTTGGGTTGTAAAGGACCAGACTTTTGATGATGACTCCAGAGAGTAGAGTCGTCAACTATTGACGTCTTCAATAGATTTTGGGCCAATGTTTTAAAAGGCGGGGGCGTGAGGCGAGGCGTAAGCCCTGAGACATGGGGCGTAAGTACCACGGATCTTTAAATTTTTCTAATTTCAAGAATTTTAAGATAGTATAAAATAAAAAATAATTATAAAAATTACGTTAAATCACAAATTATACAAATAATCTATTTTTAAAAAAAATATAAATTATAATTCAACTATGAATAATACGAAAAGTATGACATATATCATAATATGCAAATTAGCTGCAACGTCGTTACAGATCAAACATCAAAAGTAATGTATTCGATACGAAATCTTATATGTATCTCTTAAGGAGTAATGAATCTTGAAAGAATTTCGATATTATAATTTGATATTTTTCTTAAAATACTCCTTTTATTTAATATGCTTTGTATTTGAAAGAGAATTTATATAAAAACATAATTCACAATTTAAATGTGATTCTCAAGCATCGTTCATTTTTAAGTTTCAACAAGTTCATAAAGTGACACATAATTCACCATACTATACCATGATAACTAATTATTTGTAAATAGTTACTAATACTGAGCTATTAAATTAATAAGTATTGTATCTCATAAACATGAAAAAAAATATTTAGAAAAATGATTATAAAAAAAATTATGGACTAGTATATAGTAAAGACATAACAAAAGTTAATAAATAAATACTTTTTAAATGAAAGATTTATTTAAAATTAACTATCATAGCAGTCTTAGTGGATAACGTGCAATAATTTTCACTTTAATTATGACATAAAATACTCTCAACTTAATGATTTAAAATTAGAAAAAAAGTAATTTTGAATAGTCAACGATTTATTAAGAAAATTTGAGGATTTACAAAGTTAGTTACATATAATTGCATAAAGTTCTATTAGGCGAGCCCAGTACGCTGGGCGTTGGGCGTGTCCGGGGCGTAAGTCTCACGGAACTAAGCCCCACACATAAGCCCAGGGGCTTTTTACGAGTGCTCCGCCCCGGGGCGAGCCCCGGGCGAGTCCCAATTCTGCCTTTTAAAACAGAGTTTTGGGCTATACTTGTGTTGATTTGGGAGATATAACTTAGACAATGGTGACTTTGTTTGGTTCACTAATTTACCTGCCTAAAAGCCTGATGCTGAAAAATAGAGTCGATAATGTGCTATGTTCGAGTTGATTACACAGACTTAACAGATAAATTTTCTATTCACTACAGAATTTAGGATCAGAAGGAAGTGATGGACAGTAGCATCAGTTTTTCATAGATATAGTACTTCATGCTTTTATATTCTGTAGCCTTTGGCGTGCCTGCAGGATACAGATGTTCTGTGTTATCAGGGAAGCTTTAGTGGTCTATATATTTTGGTGCAATGATCGCTGCTCTACTTTCCATAAAACAAATGGAATATGTTGTGGTAGCTCAAAACTCAAGTAACTCTGACGTATGGTTCATAAAGAGTTCAAGAGCTCATAGATTTGTTGGAACGTCATTTCATCATAGGATGTTCTACTATGGTGCCTGCTGCTTCTGTAACAATGAAAGTTTAGACAGTCAATGGTTGGTTATTAGGATAAACTCCAATGAATCTTGTTAGAGTGCATTTCTAATAAGATAATATCAATTTAATCTTTGAACCTGAAAAAGTATTTCATAAGTCGGAATTAGTATATCTCTGATAATTATGACAGCAGTATGTTAAATGGTTTTCCCTGAGTTTTCTGTACAGGGCCTAGAATAATTGAGTAATAATATCCTGATTGACTATCGACTATTAATGATATAGCGACTGTGGAAGTGAAAATGCATTTTGGTAGGCCAGATAGTGAACCTACTCTATGTTCCTCATCCCTCTACATTCAACTACTGCATTTTGGCAGCTAGGGAACCTGCATATACTAAAATCTTGTGTTGTTTTCCAGATACTTCCAGGGCATTCCGGAGGCAGTTTCAGAGATGGAGCAAAGAGGTGGTTGTGCATGTTAAGGCGGATGAAGCAATTTCATTGAGTGCTATATGTAATCGCTGTTGTTGCCTATTTTTCCTGCAACAGTATCGTTACTCTCAGGCCGTAGCCATTCTTTTGTACCCATTACTACATATACTCTTCGCTTAAGATGAAATACATCTTTGTCACATTCAGATACTGGAGGTATAGGAACTCAGGAATGTCTCCTTGTATTGCAGTTGGCTCTGAGAAAGATTGTAATTGTGCATTTTGCCGTACCCTGTGTGGTTGGATGTTATTGTATACACTGAAAACTGTATTTTTCTACATCTACGTATAACAATGAGTTGGATTGGTAACTGTTACTGTGCTTCATTCCATGAACTTACAGTTAGGCGAAATTATTAGTTATGCAAAAAAATTGCTGTTGGCTTCATGCATGGAGCGGATGAAAAATTACTATCTTTTCTTTTTGAAGCTCAGGTATGCAGAAGTAGCACCAGATTGTGTAAGTTTACAGGAGACTTAAATGAATCATATGATACCAATCTTCTGGTTACACATGACTAAATAAATAACAATCATGTTTCAGTATAACTCGCTCTAGTTAATAGATTATAGTGATGGGCATGAGTATTTTCCAGATGATTTTTTCAACCTAAAACTTTGAAGATCAGTAATCATTGTTGCAATTAAGTTTCGGTTGTATGAATACCCAATAGGTCAGATAAAATTGAAGATCAAACTGTCAAAGTCAACAGGACATTTCACTTGGATAGACCTTGTTTGTAGCAAAAACTAAAACAGGTTGATCCACAATTAAATTGGATATAATTAGTCTTGGAAAATATATTCTTTTGTTGTTTTTTATTGAATAGGAAAAAAATAAAGAAAAAGCAATGATGTGCTTCCAATCTTTGCTTGAATGAATTAAATATTAGTGTACCAACTGCTTTCTCCACGTGTTTATTTCCTCCTTTTTTTTTTTTTTTTTGGGCTTGGAAAAAAAAAACTTTAATTTGCAAAAATAGTATAGTACTCCACCTTTTATTTATTTGAAAGGGAATGAAGTAATGAAATGAAAGACTTAAAGTATGATCAACAAGAAGCAACTTGTTTCCATTATTATGACACAAACTCAGTGGACGTGGAGCAATGAGCTTCTCACATTTTGTTTCCTTTATCCATTGTTCCTCATTTGCAAAAGCTGGTAGACGAAGACACAGTGGAGGAAGATGGGAGTATCATTGGCAATTGCATTAAAAAGTCTCTTCGCCGTGTTGGGATGTTTGGCCTCAGCCGTTGTAATCTATACTGTCGTCACTGATGGCCTCCCTTTCCGCTTAGAACTCCTCACACCGTATTTTTCTTTTCTCTCCGTCTTACTAATTATTCTATTTTGAATTTCTCTTGATTGGATCATTGATGCTCCTATTTGGATAAATGGTTGTAGACTCTGCTGCATTATCTAAAAGCTTAAACTGTTTTGAAATAAATACTTTTGTTTATGTGAACATATCTTTTTAAATTCAGGAGTTCTATCTGCTCTATTACTATATTAATTCTTGGGAGCACCTTCAAGCTGTTAGAAATGACGCAGTTTTTATTTATTTAATTGCGTCTTAACTGACTTATGTTATAGTAGCATTTTTGTGAGAATAGTCAGGAGAAAAGAATTAGCTAGGCATTAAAAAAAAAAGGTAGCATGATGCACAAAGCATCTTGCAAAGACGCAGGGTCGGGGAAGGGCCGATAGCCAAGGGGTGTGATGTAGATAGCTTACCCTAATGCAAGCATTAGTGAATGCTTACACGCCTAAAACCCGTGACCTATAGGTCATACCGAGACAACTAGACATTGAGAATTTGACTTTGAAAAACAGTTTAGTTCCATCTGTTTTCTGAACAATTTGAAATTGGTGGAATGGATGTTGCAGGTGGATGGCAGCAACCTTGATAGATTTCTACATCAACATTTTTGCAATAGGGGTATGACATGATTATTTTTTAGTGCTTCTCAATGTTTACTCTCAAGTTCAATTGCTTTTTATTTGGTACAGTGCCGCTAGCATTGGACATTAAAGAGAACATGTTTGAATTTGCCTATATACGAATAGTTAAAACTCAACTAGCTTCAAAGCTAGTGCTAATATAACATGATTTGCTAGTAACTAATGTAATTGGGAATTGGAAGAAATTTAACACCAATAGAGTGAAGGCTTTCGCGTTTTTATCCATAGCCTTAGGCTGAGAATTGATCATGAACTTTAGTATGGGGCCTGGGTCAACTGTAGCATCAGGTTTTCACGTTTTTATCAATAGCCTTTAGCTGAAAACTGAAAATCTCTTTTACACTTCATTAAGAGCCTCAGACATTAGTAAAACTAGCATTTAATCCATAGCCTTAGGCTGAGATTTGAAGTTTTCTTTTGCACTAATGTATAATGTCATCCTGCAGTTTAAGCAAAACATTGATTAGGAAAATATCTAACCTGTAGTTGACTCTCTTGTCTCTTTATTTTTTGTTGGGGTGAATCTTTGAGGTCCTTTAGTTTTGAATTGCTTTGACAACACTTTTGTGATTCCAAGATATTGGTCTGAATGCATCACATATTGCTATGTTTCTCTGCTCTTATCTCCAAAAGATTTGCTCTCATGTTTTGGCATTGTGTTATCATATTAGTCCTGGGTTGCCTACAAGGAATCCAACTGGATTACTGCACTACTTTGGGCGGTCTTGCTGTTCTGTTTAGGAAGGTATGCCTACCTTGTTCCTGTATACAAAACAACTTTACCAGCAATGTACTTTTTAGTTTAGATGATGACTGTCCTTCAAGATTTCGCTAAGTATCTTTTATGAGACTGAATTCTCGGTTGCAATTTTCACATATATGAACAGTGTGACCAATCAATCAATTTATATCGAACCATGTAGATAACTTTGTTGGTATACACCCAATAAATCAATCGATCAACTATACCTCAATCCCAAATTAAGTAGGCAGCAATATGAATCCTCTACATATTCTGCTCTATTCTGGCCCATTTCATTCCAGTACTAGCATGAAATTTGTCTTGTAAGGCAAAGTTTTAGAAATTCTCTAATAATCTCCCTTATGACCCTAATGTCTGTGTAACTGCAAAAATTGATCCTCGGTCCGCACTAATTGGTATTGTTACATGGATCTCTGCTGCCATTATGTTCTCCTCCATGTGCTATTGGCATATTTCATCCCCTTTTAGCACCTTCAATCACCATCATGTTGCTCCAAGGGACTGGTGTATTTGGAGGTTGCATAAGGTATTGGCAAACTATTACAGGCGCCTTTCTCTCGTTATATCCTCTATGTGTAAGACTGCACATTTATCTTAATATCCTTTGGCATCCAGCATTCCATAAGATAAAATTTTCTTAGATTCTATTGGCAAAGAATATCTTCCTTTTCAGTTTGTATTATCCTTTTATGGCATCAGAATGCCATGGTGTTATTGCCCTTAACGGTGTTCAGACAATATTATCCATAAACGTTTATCAGTTTGTGACTATATATTCAGGGATGGTGATAACCTTTCTCTAACCCCTTCGCAGCATTACTACATGCGGCTACATTGTCTTGCAGTTCCTGAATCTTTCAACTCAAGAATCTATACAGGATCCAATTTACTTTGTTCTATTACGACGCCAGCAAAAGTAAGTTTCTGATACTTTATGTTTCTTTCTATTTGTACAAGACCTTGCAGTAAATTACATTATCAGTTCATGTGGTTGTAGGCTGTGTAATAACCTACTCTTTGCAGAAAAGAACTGTAGTAAAACTTTAACTGATACAAATAAATGTTACTTGGAGTTTGAAGCTTTCCCATCAATGTTATATCATGAGACACATCTATTTGTGTTAGTTTTCTTTCTGAAAATGAGCTTAACTTATAATGATCTGTTGAAATTTTATGATTTAGGACTGAAACAGAACAAAGGAGGAAGTGTTCTCTTTTAACTGCAAGAATTCTATCTCTTGTTTTGGGCTGTCTGATGCTAGGGACACTGATTTACACCATTGTAATTGATGGTTCTCCATTTCGCAGAGATGTTTTCACTCCGTAAGTTCTTTACTTATTCCTACTTTTAATCAGATGCCCATCAACTTTGACTATAGTCTTTCCTGGTAAAGTGGAGACTGGAATATATTTGGAGGATATTAGTTGTGACGGAGGACTTTGTCAGTACTTGAAGTATTTGTTTGTTTTCTTCTTTGAGCTAATAGCTAGATCTCCTTTGTTTTGCTTTAAATTGTTGCACTTTTAAGGGAAGTCATTGTGCTACTCTGGAGGAAAACACCTTCTCATTTATTCAATGTCTTCTATGCTCTTCAGCACCTTATATCCTTCAGGAAGTATATGTCTTTCCCGGAATGAGATTCCTAAATGAGAGAACATATTTGTTACAGTGATCTGAGGTTGGGATAAGGTTACTGTCAGTAACTTACTGAGAATGATTTGCGCTCCCAAAATGTATAAATTGTTTGTCTGATAATTTGATTGCCTTGCTCATTTTGCATGGACGAAGACTATTGATGCTATCTTACGTCATACTATCATTTAATCCTTAATAATACTATATGAACTTAAAATATCAAAACATTTGACTGGATTGATCTATGTTGAGCTTTCTCAGTTTCCCTGGAGAACATGATACTATCTTCAGTGTGAGATATGTCAGATAAGTATCTATGGAATTTCACATTCTATGATCGGTAGAGACGTGCTGTTCTGATGCTAAATTTTTAATCAGAATGTTGTATTTGTTATCCTCTTCTTTGCTTTCTAAAATTGAACTTATGAAATACTTTTGAAATGAGCTTTTTCTTCCATTACATGGATTTGCTATGTACAGGCCATTCTTAGGGCCTGGATTTAGGAAAACTGTTAGTCTAGAAAGCTGTTTTCTTCTTTGTCCCAAGAGCTGCAATCCATCATTTGCAAATTTGTTTGAAAGTTTCTTCTTGAAAGCAAACTTTGTGAGTTTGTGATGAAGTGGTACACGTGCATCCAAGGGCGGAGCTAGAGCTTCAGACGCGGGTTCGGCCGAACCCAGTAATTTTAGTTCAAACTCTGTGTTTGTCTTTAAAAATTCGTTGAATATGTATAAATTATTAATTTAGAACCCAGTAACTTAGAAGGAATAGAATCCCCAACCCAGTAGCTTCAAATCCTGGCTCCGTCTCTGTGTGCATCCCATACATTGGTCGAATATTAACTTGCTTGATATAAATCTTTCTTTGACATGCAATTTAAGAACTCAATATCCGTGCAGGTGGCTATCAGCAACACTAGTTGATTTCTATGTCAATATTGCGGCTCTCTCGGTAAGTTTTTCAATAGCCATCTTTGCTCTTAGTCTCACTGGTATTTGAAGATTGTTGATCTTATATGTGTTACACTGTTTTACCAGGTCTGGATTGCATATAAGGAATCAAGTTGGCTAAGTGCAGCTTTCTGGATAATACTATTAATTTGTTTTGGCGGGTATGCTTTTTCTGTTGGATTTATGCTGATATTAATGCATTTGCAGTTAGCTCCATTGGTATGACATCTTATTCATTACTCTATATGAGTGAGAGCAAACTATGAAGTCTCATTCATATATGGTGGAACTAGGAGTTTACGAATATGTGTTTGCATACCTTCATATGATCCTGAATAGAAGGGGTTCAATGATATTGTCGAACTAACTTACAATATCTTGCTTGTCTGACAAGAACTAAATTAAAATTCCAGCCTTTGCCTCTTGCAACAACTGCATTGACTTTATGCCCACTTTGTCGCATCAAGCTTTAAGTTTCTAGAGTTTTTCCGAAGCATGAATATATATTTCCATCAAGAGTAAGAATAGTCCAATCTAGTTTGTGTTTTCTGAGAGATTTAATACTAGTCTCCTAATTGCACTCCGACCTGCATATAATATCTTACAGCTCGAAATTATTAGATTTTTCATTTGCATTTGTCAGCATGCAAACAACCCCACTTTCCTCATTTCCTCTTGAAATATAATGTCTCTTTCAACTTCATCATCTGAATGTAAGGGTGGCTTCATTATTTTCCATTCTGGGAGAAAAATATCTGTTTTTTTTCCTTTTGTTGTCTTTCAGTCCTTTAGCTTCAATGGATACGTGTGTTCAGGTCGTGGGCATGTATTCAGTGACGAAGCAAGAAACTTCCCCAAGGGTGTTCAAATTTAAAAGAAGTAAAAAAAAATCCGATAAAGGGTGTTCAGTATGTGTTATATACCTCTAAAATATTTTACCACCCTTATAACCATGTGGCTTCGCCACTGCACGTATTAGACCTGACTCCAGATGTTATAGCAACTGCAACAGCTCGTTTTGGACTATATCTAATTCAGACGTTATGTTGATTTCCTCAGCATCAGCACATGCGCCTATATTGCTCTACAGCTTTTCAGTCTCTCATCTCAAGATCCCATCTACCTTATTCTTTTCAGCAGCAGCAACAGGCAAGTTTTTGCACCATCTGTTTAAGCGTGTTTCCCTCGTTATGATACGAGAGTTTATCTGTGCATCCTGTGAACAAGCAAATGATATTATTTCCTGCTAATTCTGCAGCGACAACAATAATACTGTAGTATTGCATTTTGAGCAAAAATCCCTCCTTGACATCCTTGTTCTAGTCAAAATTATACCATATTTACAATATTTGTTCAATCAAATAGTATTTTGCGCTTCTTAACAATTCTCTACACATTAAAAAGCATTTTTTTTTCCAAATAATTTCTTTGTTTTCTTTTTCCACCATTTTAAGAAACGTACTCACCCTGTGTTGTAGTTGTTCTTACTAGGGCAGAAAACGGGTATGAAGGAATCAACTGAGTACGAAGCTTTATGGCTAATTTGGTTTGATTTGATAGTGGAACTCTTGAGCCATTCTTATTTTTTTAACGAATACGTTAACATACTAGATTTGTAATATACATATGTTTGTGTAAACGAACCAGAATATTTTCTGTAATAATTTATTTTACTGTCTTTTGCGGACTAATATTTTGTTATATCCTTGAGCAAAATATATCCCATACACAGTAGTTATTAAATTCAAGGTCAAATATGTTCAGTTGCCACTAAAATTCGAATAAGATAATAACTCAGGCAACCTGCGAAATGCTATCTTCCCCTCTCTCTCTCTCTCTCTCTCTCTCTCTCTCTTTTGTGTGTGTGTGTGTTATGAATCGTTGAGGCCAAGAAAGATATAATTAAACACTCGGGTAAATAGAATTTTGATCTACATTAATCCAGCAACAAGTTGGAAGCCATTGTTTTACCTTTTAGACATTTTTACAAAGCACAATAGAAATCTAAAAATACATATGTTCGTTACTCAACCAATTACAAGATAGTATTGTATACATTTAGGGTGTGTTTGGTATAACTGAAAATGTTTTTCAAGAAAAGTAGTAATCTTATTCATTTTCCGGTGTTTGGTACGCAAATTAAGGAAAATGACTTCTCAAGAGTATTCATAAATAATTTAGATATAATAAACATGAAGCCATAAACTTTCAAACCAATAATCTTCCGAACCCACATTTTTCATAAACTTTCGAACCGCTAAACTTTCGAAACTGCTGAATTTCTAACCCGTAAACTTTATAATTTCTAAACCGGTAAACTTCCAAACACATAAACCTCCGAACTCATAACTTTGAAACTTGTAAAATTTTGAACCTTTAAACCGATAAAAAAAACTAAAATTGAAAAATATATTAAAAAATACTTTTTTTCGAGGGGGGGGGGGGTGGAAGTAAAAACGAAAAAAAAAAGCAAAATTTGAAATTGCAAAAAAAAAAAGGTTAATTTTTTTTGTGGGGGACGCAATTGGGGGTGGGTGGTGCAGAAAAACGAAAAACAGAAACTTGAAATTGCAATAAAAAAAATAAGGTAAAAAAATAATATTTTCTTTACAGGAGGGGGGTGGGGTGGGGTGGGATGGAGGGGTAGTAGGGTGGGTGGTAACGGAAAAACTGAAATTTGAAAAAAACCTTTTTTGGAGAGAGGGGGTGGGGTGGGTTGGTGAGGGTAGGGAAGGTTGAGAAGGAGTTTTGGAAAATGTTTTCCCTTCTCTTGATAAGGAAAACATTTTTCTCCAATTGAAGGAAAATGAGTTCATAAGGAAAATGTTTTCCAAAACATTTAAGCCAACCAACATGGAAAAATTGGAAAGCATTTTCCGAAAAATATTTTCCTTCCTACCGAACACACCCTTAGTAGATAAAGAATGTGATTCTGTCCACATTCATGATAATTGAATAGTTTTGTTTGCTCTAAATTTGGATATGTTACTCATTTTAGTTATAGCTATCCTAACATTTTTTCATGACAGTGTAGCTGAAATTAGATATGTATGTAACAATGAACTGATCCTTGCAAGGCTATTATTAACTACTTAGTCTTAAAGTACGCCCTTTGCCGTGTACCCAGGGGCGGAACCACCTTGTCGGAAGCGGTCACGTGACACCATTTCGTCGGAAAGTTTTACTATGTGTATACAGATATAAGCAAAGAGAATTATTTGTATAAAAATTATGTGACACCGCTTAAAAGGAAAATAGATTTGTGGTGGTTAAGCGCTACAGTTCTCTATTCAAGGCCAGCAGTTCGAATCCGAATGGCAGGTTTAAATTTTTTATAATTTTCGAAACTTTACTTACTAAACTATAATGATGTATTGATGTAACGACCCGACCGATCGTTTTGAGCATTTGCACTTCGCTCGCCACTTCTCGGGCATGACTAGCCCCGTATGATGTATTATGACTCATGTAAATCGTCGGTTTTGGTTTTCAGGTTAACAGGAATAGATATGGAAGAATGGTTCTCAGCTTGAAGCTTTAAATTTGAAAGGTTTGACCAAGTTTTGACTTCTTAGTATTTGATATCGGATTTGGATTTTTATGATTTAGTTAGCTCTGTTGGGCGATTTTGGACTTAGGAGCGCGTCCGGAATGGAATTTGGAGGTCTGTGATAGATTTAGGCTTGAATTGGCGAAATTAAAAATTTGGCATTTCCGGTCGGCAGTGGAAATTTTGATATTGGGGTCGGCATGGAATTCCGGAAATTGGAGTAGGTCCGTTGTATCATTTGTGGCGTGTATGCAAAATTTTAGGTCATTCGGAGGTGATTTGATAGTTTTCGGCGTTGTTTGTGGAATTGAAAGTTCTTAAGCTTGAATCCGAAGTTGATTTGGTGTTTTGGTGTTGTTTTGAGTGATTCGAATGCTCGACTAAGTTTTAATGATATTATGGGAGGTGTTGGTATGTTTGGGTTGAGGTCCCGAGGGTCTCGGATGAGTTTTGAGCGAGTCCGGGCATTACCGGAACTCAGGCAATGGTTCTGGTGCTTAAATATACCGCTGAGGCGGAAAAAGGAGCGCTGAGGCGGTCCAGGGGAGAATTCGCAGGTTCGTTGGTCCGACTTCGGAAGCCTATATCTTTTGATACAAGGAATTTTGAGATGATTCAAAATAAAAGTTGTAGCCCTTTGTGTCTAGTTTCTAGAAAGTTAAAGAAATCATAATTTGCACATCTGTAGAGAAAGTTATGGCTAAAATACTAAGGCATGTCTGTGCGGCCACCAGAAGCGCGGTCAGCGGTGATTTTCCGCGGTCAGAGGTGGTTTACCGTGGTCAGCGGTGATGGGAATCCGAGAGGTGCACTATAAATACAAGATTTGGGGTTTTATTTCATATTTTGACCTAGAGATCTCGGGCTTTGGCGATTTTTCGAGGGATTTTCAAGAAAATCATCGGGGTAAGTGATTCTAACTCAATTTTGGCTAAAATACATGATTCTAACGTTGGATTCATCATTTGAGTAGAGATTTGGGATGAAAATTTGGGAAAAAACGTGGAACTTCATAAAATGAATTTTTGGGATTTGAAAGCCGATTCGGAGTCGGAATTGAGTGAAACTAGTATGGATAGTCTCGTAATTGAATGGGTTGTCGGATTTTAAGACTTTGGTCGGATTTCGAGACGTGGGCCCGGGGCCCGTCTTTTGAGTTGACTTTTTGACTTTTGGCCTTAAGCTTAGCATTTTCTTAGGGGATTGATTCCTTTAGCTCGTGTTGATTGTATCGTATTGTTATGGCTAGATTCGGAGCATCCGGAGGCCAATTTGAGAGGCAAGGGCTTCGCGAGTTAGAGTTTGGCTTGGCTTGAGGTAAGTAATGCTTCCAAACTTGGTTCTGAGGGTTCGAAACCCCGAACTATGTGCTATATGATGGTATTGAGGTGACGCACATGCCAAGTGACGGGCGTGCGGGCGTGCACCTTGAGGAATGCGGCCTGGTTCATTCCATGGCATCGCGTAGTAACTCTTTCTTGTTGATATCCGTGTTTCTATCATGTGATTAAGTAACGGTTCTATGAATCATGCTAGACATCCTGTTAGGGCTTTACACCAATACTGTTGAGACCCGAGTGGTCGTTTCTTGATGTCATCTCACTACACTCATTGATATTCTGTACTCAGTCTTGTTCATGCATATCATATTATGTCTCCGTCTCAGTTATTATTATTTGGCATATCATATCATTGTTTCGGGCTAGTTTCATGGCATTGTTAGCCCGTGTGTATGAGACTGGAGAGTGATGATTGAGTGAGGCCGAGAGCCTGATTATGAGTGACAGTTATGGGTCGGGCTGCACGCTGCAACGGATTAATGATACGTGCCTTCGCTGGCTATGTTATGGCGCTTGGGACGTAGGAGCCCCTCCGGAGTCTGCACACCCATAGTGGGCGCGGCTGGTTATATTGAGGGATGGATCTTCCCTGGACATGGATCTTGTCCGAAGTACTTATATCTGGAGATGGATCTTCTCCACGATGCTGGATTGGCCTGTTCCTCGGTACTGGAGACGTACGGTCTGTGATGTGTATATATTCCGGGATGGATCTTCCCTGGGCCGTATGAGCCATATACAGTACTGAGTGGACGAGCATTGGGGTATTGGGCACATGAGGCACTTGGCATAGTACAGTACATATAGTATGTGCATTGGCATGTAGACGTAGCGGAGTTATACTCCTTTACCATGTTCATATCTGCTTATTTCCCTGCTATGAGTTGTTAAATTGACTGAAAGCATGCCTACGTTTTTGTACGATATTTCTGTTATCTTATGAAGAGGTTGAGTTCGTCACCACCTCTCAGTCCATAGTTTGGGATTGTTACTTACTGAGTTGGTGTAATCACGTTACCCCCTACACCTTGTGTGCAGATCCAGGTATCTTATGGTCCCAGCAACAACCATTGATCGAGGTCGCAGGTTGTGGAGTTGCTGAGGTATCTGCATGGCTTTCGCAGGCCTTGGCTCTCCTTCTCATTTCTAGTTGTATTTTTCTGTTGGTTCTTAGACACTTTAATAGACTATGTATTTACCTTAGACGCTCATGATCTTAGTGACACTGTGGTTTTGGGACGATTGTATCATAATATGAATCTTTCTTTTATGTCTTAAACGATTTGTTTCAAAATGATGAAAGTTTTCCGCAAATGATTTTTAATATCTACATTGTGGCATTGGATTGCATTGGTTTGAGGTTGGCCTAGTTCCATGATAGGCGCCATCACAACGGGTTAAATTTTGGGTCGTGACAATTAGTGAGGCTTGAACCACCGCCGACCTATAACAAAATTAAGAAGCAATAAAAATCCATTTGAGCTGGCATCCTTTTCTTGGTTGAATTGACAGTAGATACTATCAAACCATTCTGGAAAAAGACATATTTATAAGCCTATTATGGAAACATTTAAAAAATAAAAACTCACCGTAGAGGGTTGTAGTAATATTTGAATTATGTTTTTTGTATTATGATGTCATTATAGTAATTTATTCGTTTTTTTTACCTATAACAAAATGCGACACCGCTTACAAAAAGTTCTGCATACTTCATTGCGTGTACCTTATTTCAATAAGTATGACATTTAAAAAAAATCACATAAATATTATTTTACGAATTATATTTGAGATATTTATTAAAGTTAAAGGAAGAAAGTGTAAAATTATAAAAATAATGATTAATGTCGATATTTAATTAACTTAATAAAGAAAGAAACTACCTCTCATAAAAATCCTTAAAATCTTAAATATCAGTTCCACTAAAAATAAACTATTAATTATAATTACGATTCTTATTCAACACGAACGGCACTTATAATGATTATGAAGGGTAAGTTGATACATATTTTATGTTAATATTTTATATTTTTATGATATATCGTTTCAAATATAGATAGATAGATTAGACCCGTATATCTGGAAAAAATTTAGTGCAGACATTGATTCTTAAATCATATTCTATAAATTAGAGTAAAATTTAATTAGTTGGATTCAAAATTTTAAATATTACATAAAAGTTTAAATGTTAGTATAATTTTTTAACATGGAATTATTTGTTAAAGGAACAGTTTAGTTTTTAAAGCTACAAAAGTGAAGAAATCGACCAACACTAACTTCATATAAATTACTTCACAAATTTTTAGATCGTAGGTATCTTAAATATTTTACTTTTAGTTAGGTTTATTTCCGGAACTTCATAGTTATTTTATAGTACTTTCAGATAATTTATTTTTCAAATTTAATATATCAAAAATAACTATTTAGGTATTTTCAAAATCATTCTTAGAAACCAGTAATAACTAATACTTCCAAAAGAAAAATCCGCGCTGTCTCCGATCAATAATTTTTTTGGCTTTGTTTATGCTTTTAGGTTTTATAATGTTTAGGGAAACATACTCGTAATTATAATATAATAATTTACACATTTACCTAACGTGAGAGCGTTAATATTTTGGGAATTAAGATTAGTTATTTTATCCAATTCACTGAGAAAGTGTGGTGCAGCAAAAATCCAGAGCTACATGGATCAAATTGGGTGATTCAAACACAAGGTATTTTACAGCAGTAATGAAAGAAAAACAATACCAGAAACAGATTTTGGAGATCACTTCCCTGTCAGGCATGAAGCTCAAAGATCCTAAAGCTATCAAGGAGGAGTTTACAACATTTTATAAATCAGTGATGGGATCAGCTGCAGTTTCTCTTCCCAGAGTTAATAGGATGGTGATGAGAAATGGACCTCGACTATCCCATTGCCAACAGATTGAGTTATATGCCAAAGTTACAGATACTGAAATTTGTGAAGCACTTGGTTCAATTGGTGATCACAAGGCTCCCGGGATTGATGGATTCAATGCTACCTTCTTTAAACAAGCTTGGCCAATCATCAAAACTGAAGTATGTGATGCTGTTAGAGAGTTCTTTAACACTGGAATCATGTTCAAAGCTATTAATTGCACCACACTAACCCTGCTTCCAAAGATAGCAAATCCTAATACTGTGAAGGATTATCGACCTATTGCTTGTTGTACAATGATGTACAAGTTGATTGCAAAAATTCTTGCTGGGAGACTACAAAAGGTTATGAATTGTATCATCTCAGAAGCTCAGGCAGGTTTCATTCCAGGGAGAAGGATTGTGGACAACATTATACTTGCACATGAATTGGTTAAATCATACCGCAGAAAATACATCTCTCCTAGATGTATAATCAAAGTAGACTTGCAAAAGGCCTACGACTCTGTAGAATGGGTTTACTTGGAACAGGTTCTAGAAGGATTGAATTTTTCAGAAAAGTTTGTCAAATGGTTAATGGCTTGTGTGAAAACAGTCAACTACACCATTCTACTGAATGGGGAATCTCTAGAGCCATTTAATGCTGCTAAAGGCCTAAGGCAAGGAGATCCAATCTCTCCTTTCCTATTTGCCATTGCTACGGAATACTTGAGCAGACTTCTCAATGAATTACACCAGGATAAGAGGTTCAAATACCATTCCAGATGCAGCAAACTACACATAACTCATCTAAGTTATGCTGATGACTTGTTGTTGTTTGCTAGAGGAGACACATCCTCAACTCAAAGGCTACAGGAATGCTTCACAACCTTTTCAATAGCTTATGGATTGCAAGCAAATCTAAATAAGAGTGCTATATACTGTGGAGGTATGGAAAGAGGGACTATAGAAACAATCTGCCAGAATATGGGATATACTCATGGTCAACTACCTTTCAAATATCTAGGAGTACCATTGAACACAAAGAAGCTGAATATGTTACAATGGCAACCTCTTATCACAAAAATAGTAGCAAAGATTACTTCATGGACTGCAAAAAAGTTGTCTTATGCTGGAAGGGTCCAATTAATACAGATAATGCTGTTTGGAATCCAATCATATTAGGCTTAAATATTTCCATTACCAGTCAAAGTGATCAAATTAATAGAAGCTTATTGTAGAAGTTACATGTGGTCTGGTGGTAATAAAATCACAAAGAGGGCCCTTATTGCCTGGGATAAAGTGTGCTACCAAAGATAGTTGGTGGACTCAACTTAAGCAACCTTCACATCTGGAATACTGCTGCCACTGTCAAAACTTTCTGGGATTTATCTCACAAGAAAGACAAATTCTGGATTAAGTGAATTCATACTGTGTACATCAAGGAGCAGTGCATAAACTCTATGTCTATCCCTATGAATGCAAGCTGGATGGTGAGGAAGATATTGGAAGCAAGGGAGATCATAAATCAGCTGCACAGGACATTAGAGGATAAGACAAGCATCATTAAGCAGATATAGCTTCAACTGACTCCAATGTTACATAAAACTACCTGGAGAAGTCTAATGTGTAGCAATGCTGCCAGACCTAAGGCTATAATCACAATGTGGCTTCAATGCCAAGGAAGGTTACTTACTATGGACAGACTTAAGAAATGGGGACTCAGTGTAAATGACTCATGTGTGTTATGACATACAAACTTGGAGACAAGGAATCATCTATTTGCTGAATGTGACTATGCTAAAAGGTTGTGGGGAATGAGTCAATGGGAAAAGGTATAGAACATTAGTAGTTCAACATGGGAGCAACAACTACAGATTATTTGTCAGCACACAAAAGGAAAATCAGCTGTAGCAAAACTTCTCAAGATGATATATGCTGAATATACACATGCTCTATAGAAAGAAAGGAATAAGAGAATATTTCAAGAGACATTCAGAGATCACACAAGCTTGACAAAGGAGATAGTCTGCATATGTAATTTTAGAGCTATTGGGAATGTAAAGAAACTAGTGCAAAAGTTGTATTTTTAGCATAGCTCACTGATAGCAATATGGTCTAGTATGCTAAGATAGTATAGTCTTTCCCTGTAAATCTCATGAGAATTAGCTAGCTGGGAGTAGCTAAGCTATGCTTTGTAATGCCTTCACTTTTGGTGATTAATAAAAAAAAATTAATTATCAAAAATAATAATAATAAGGAATGTACTTATATATATAAGTTTAGTTGACTTTACTTGGCATGTATACTAAAAATAGATTTTTATTTTTACTTGTCACTTTACGCATATCAAGAGAAGACAAATTTTTTTCCCTGTTATACCCACAGTATTTATTACTCATTTCAAATCATTTTCTCAAATCCAATAAAATATTCATCAATTAATATGGGTATCATGGTAAATTATGCACTTCATTTATCATTTCTTAAGGGGCGTGAAAAGTCAAAACGTGCCAAGTAAAAGTTAACAGAGGATTTATTTAATTAAAATCCTAAATATTAGGTAAATAGTTAATGGTGATTTTGTCTAATGCAAAATTAATTTTTAAAGGGTAAAACAGGCGAACGATATTTCACTAAGACATTCTTACTTTTAATATGGTACTAGTCTCTATGTACATGCCTCGCATGTAATACCCCCAGCACAAGATGAGAAAATTGTAAATCAAAATATTAATGTAAGATAATCGATAATAAAAATATATAACAATAGATGCAACTAATAGTTTATGCAAGATATGTGAAATTTATAACCATAAAAGGGTTAATTTCATGCAACATATGAAGGTATTAAAGATGGTACTCTTTAATTAGCTAATTCGTACCATTTATATTTTATTATTACTGCTAGTTTTTAATTGATTATTTGTATGAATAAGTGGGAAAGAAAGACTATTGTGAGTAGCATTCCAGTCAAACGAAATGAGTGATTTGTGCCTTATTAGATTAGCGACTTTTCTGCATCACTAATTTTTTATTGGTTATTTATAGAACTCGACTAGCCCTTATAAAATAAATGTTATTTTATAATTTATAGATCATAATAAGAGATATTTGCGTTTGCGTTGCCAAAAATAATAATTATATCCATATTTCATAAAAATTACAAAAATTAAATAATTTTAACTTTAAGATAATTTAAAATTGTGATTGACTACCTATGCATGTTTCATTATTCTTGTAGAATCAAAAGGTTTCTACTCTGGTGTGCTTAAATGAAGTAGACTTTCTTTTAGTTTTCGATGTTCGATATTCATTGCACAGTAAGGTTTATTTGGCAAAAAAAAAAAAATACTACCTTAAAATAGCCAATACTAAATAGTTCTTCCCATTCCAATTGTGTATGTCCACCACCAAACAATATGCAAACTTGATCATCTCCCTCAATTTATAAAACTCTTCCTTCATAAATATTGTTGAGTTCTTTATGTATGCCTTCTAGAATCGATCTTCCCTTCAATCCCGTGTGAGATCTTCAAAATAAGGTGCATCTCACAGCTTCTTCCAAAAAATTATGTAAGTCTAATAATCAAAAGCCAAGTTAATTGAAATATTTATAATATTAACAAAAGCCAAAAAGAAAAACACTTTTGCAATTAGCAACAATAATTCAAGCTTTAGTTGTCAAATTAAAAATACAAGACTTTTCGACCAATAGATGACTAAAGATATACTAATCAACATTCAACACAAAGGGTAACATTAGACTAATAAAATCACTGCCTTACAATCATAGATTCGTTGTCAAAATACGAAAAACCTTATACTAAAATTGTTTGACACAAAACATATATAATCAAGCTGATAAATAGTGGCCGGTGCATGCATCCGACGTACCCAACTTTCCCAATACTTCATATGTTTCCCTATAACTATTATCACATGATGAAATAATAATCAAAATAATATATTAATAATGATAGTAGTCAATGAATATTCCAGTGGAAAAGTACAAAGAAAAAAAGATAAAGTTACTATTGAAGTCACGTGCGACTCACGTGAACTTTGTATTCTTGAGTCGGTTGCAGAGTTAGTTAGGAGCTACAGTGTATATATACACACCACTGTACATTGAAGACATGAACGAAAACAGAGACTTCATTTCCTTCAGTTATGATTCTCTTATCTTCTAGATTCTTCTAACATGGTGTCAGAGCAGCGATTAGGGCTCTGAATCTGCTTCTCCTCTCTTCTTCTCCTTCAATTAGCTAATCCGCCATGGGAGAGACCTCAACACCTCAAATTGACCATCTTCATCCGCTCTATCTTCAACCATCCAATACGCCTGGAGCAGTCCTAATAGACATCAAGCTAACAGGTCCTGAAAATTACGGATTGTGGAGTAGATCGATGCGTTTGGCTTTATTGGGAAAGAACAAGCTAGGTTTTGTAGAAGGAACATGTGTGAAGAGTTTATACAAAGAAGAATTAGCAGATCCGTGGGAACAATGTAATGATATGGTTCTCTCGTGGATTGGAAGGTGTGTATCGCAGCAGCTGTTGCCGAGCATCGTCTATGCATCAAATGCAACGAAGGTTTGGGCTGAGTTCAAGGAAAGGTTTGGAAAATCCAATTTAACTAGATTCTATCACCTTTGGACTCAAATCGGAGCCCTAACTCAAGGTACTGATTCTGTTACCACATACTTAACTAAAATGAAGGACTTTTGGGATGAACAAGATACTTTGTTACCTGGTAAAGGATGTAATTGTAAGGAATCAGAACCATTTTTTGAAATGTTTTATCAGCAACATCTGGTACAATTTTTAGTAGGTTTGAATGAAACTTATGCTCATGTTCGCAGTCAAATTTTGTTAAAAACTCTTGTGATATCAGTAAATGAGGCATATGCCTTAGTAATTCAAGAAGAAAGCCAAAGGGCTCTTGGTGTGATGGACATGAATAAAGAGCCATTGACTATGTTAGCTGGCAGGGGACAGATGATGAAAGGCAAAATGTTTGGTATATTTTGTGAGCATTGTGGGTATAAAGGGCATCAAAAGGAGAACTGCTACAGGATTGTAGGATATCCACCTGATTTCAAAAGCAAAAGAAAGCCAATGCATGAGAAAGGTGCTGGTGGTTTCAAGCCTTATGCAAATAATACAACAGTTGAAGGAAGCACTTCTGTTGAGGGACACAGATCTACTGAAGACCAGTCCCAAGGCCATTATTTTACAGAAGAAGAGTATAAGCAACTTGTAGACTTGCTAAACAAATCCTCAACTGCTGACTACAAGGTCAACATGGCAGGTATTGTTTCCATGTTATCGAGTGATTGTCTTTTTGAATGGATCATTGACTCAGGGGCTTCTCATCATATCACATCCTGTAAGGAGAAACTAATTGATGTCAATGAGCTAGGAAGCCAGGTAAGTAGAAAGGTACAGGTGCCAACTGGAAACAAATCACAAATAACAGATATAGGAAGTGCAATAATCCTAGATGGACAGAGGATAAAAGATTTTCTACATGTGCCAGACTTCAAGTTCAATCTACTTTCAGTGTCAAAACTGACCAAGGACCTTGTGTGCACTGTTAAATTTTTCCCTGACTTCTGTCTTCTACAAGGTCTTTACAGTGGCAAGGTGATGGGGATTGGTAGAGAAACAGATGGTCTTTATATCCTTAGAGAGGCAATAAAACCTATAGCAGCAGCAACAGTGATAAAAGAAAACTGTAATACAAAGCTATGGCATTCAAGGTTAGGACATCCATCAATAAAGACAATGCAGCACATTCCCATCTTGAAAGGTTTGGCAGATGAGCACGCTCAGCAGGAGTGTCCAGTATGTCCAATGGCAAAGCAACACAGGATAACATTTCCAGACATTACAAGTAAAACAGATGGTAACTTTGAACTTGTACACCTAGATGTTTGGGGTCCTTATAAGCAGCGTACATATGATGGAAAAAATTACTTTGTTTCAATTGTTGATGACTATAGTAGATATATATGGATATGTTTGATTCAGTCCAAATGTGAAGTGATAGTTGTGTTGACTAGATTCTTTTCAATGATAAAGAACCAGTTTGGTATGAATATTAAAGTGCTGAGATCTGACAATGGTACATAATTTTTCAATTCCAAATGCAGTGCTTTATTTTCTGATCTTGGAATAATCCATCAAAGTAGTTGTCCATACACTCCACAACAAAATAGTATTATGGAAAGGAAGCATAGACATATCTTGGAAGTTGCAAGAGCCTTAAAGATTCAGAGTTCAGTCCCAATTAGATTCTGGGGAGAGTGTATTAGAACTGCAGTTTATCTAATTAATAAGCTACCAACTGCAGTCCTCAAAGGCAAATCACCTTATGAAGTGCTTCATGGTAGAACACCAAAACTGGAACATTTGAGGGTGTTTGGGTGTTTATGCTATGCCAGTGTTTTGCCAAAGGTAGTCAAATTTGCTGCAAGAGCTAAGAGAACAATGTTTATGGGTTACTCAGAAACACAAAAGGGGTACAGGCTGTATGACCTAGAATCTAAAACTTTCTTGATAAGCAGAGATATTTCCTTCAGGGAAACTGTTTTTCCTTTCAAGGAAAGGAACCATGGAGGAAATGAAGAGGGTGATCTATTTCTGCTGAATTTAATTCCTACACCAGAGGCAAGGCCTCATATTATCAGCTCAGATGATGACCAAGATATTGAACTTGACACTCCTTCAGAGGGAGCACATTTGGAGAATACAGTAGATGTTTGAGGAAAATCTGGCCAACTCTGATGCAATTATCAGTTCTGATAGCATTGATAACACCTCAGATTCTAGCATACCAGCTGAGATGAATCAACAACAGATGGTCATTGATGAACAAGATGCAGATAAGTAAGTTGTTGACCAGAATGTAGGTGAACAATTTGAAGAGCTAGCTGCAAGGGACCAATGTGATAGTCAGGAACTAAACAAGGGTAGACCTAGTAGAGTCTCTAAGCCTCCTACATGGCTGAAGGACTATGTTACTGGGGAGAAAACTTCAGCATTCTGTCAGTACCCTATTAGTGATCATATATCTTATGATCATCTTCCTGACCCCTATCAATCCTACATTAGTCTTGTCTCAATTGTTGCAGAACCAAGAAGCTTTAAGGAGGCATCTCAAGATGAGAAGTGGATAGAAGCCATGAGGCAGGAAATAACTGCCTTGGAGGACAATCGCTTGGGAAATTGTTGATCTCCCAGTAGGAAAACAAGCTGCGGGATCCAAATGGGTATATAAAGTCAAGTACAAAGCTAATGGAAAAATAGACAAGTACAAGGCCAGGTTAGTGGCAAAAGGGTACATATAACAAGAAGGTTTGGATTATCATGAAACATTCTCACCAGTTGCAAAGTTGGTAATAGTGAGAACAGTGATAGCTATTGCAGCCTCAAGAGATTGGGATCTTTCACAAATGGATGTCAATAATGCTTTCTTACAAGGAGATTTGTTTGAAGAAGTATACATGGATTTGCCTCAAGGTTTCCAAAGACAGGGGGAGCATAAGGTATGCAAGCTACTTAAATCACTTTATGGTTTGAAACAGGCTTCACAACAATGGAACATCAAGCTCACTGATGCCTTAGTAGAAGCAGGCTATAAGCAGAGTTCTTATGATCACTCTTTATTCACAAAGAGACATGGAGATGATATAGTCATAATCTTGGTATATGTAGATGATATTCTTATCACAGGGAGCAGCAAGAAGATGAATGAAGAAGCCAAGGACACCCTTCATAACGGGTTTAAAGTGAAGGACCTAGGAAGGTTGAGATTCTTCCTGGGAATTGAAGTCTTGAGATCTAAGTCTGGGATTCTGCTTAATCAGAGAAAATAAACTTTAGAATTGCTTGAAGATGTTGGTTTGACGGGGTCCAAGCCTGTTACTACACCACTAGAGGTCAACCTTAAACTTACATCTGTTGAGCATGACAAACATGTTGGAAGATCTGATGATGAGCAGTTGACCGATGCTGGAAGTTATCAAAGATTGGTGGGGAAGCTGTTATATTTGACTATCACCAGACCAGACATCAGTTTTGCAGTGCAAGTACTGAGTCAATTCATGCAAAATCCAAAATTGTCACATTGGAATGCAGCCTTGATATTGGTAAGGTACATTAAGAGGTCACCTGGACAAGGTGTACTCTTAAAAAGGGGAACTGATGTAGGAAAGTTGGCAACCTTCTGTGACTTAGACTGGGCTGCTTGCCCAAATACGAGGAGATCAGTAACAAGCTATGCAATCAAGATAGGGGAGTCCTTGATATCCTGGAAGTCCAAGAAACAACAAACCATAAGTAGAAGTTCAGCTGAAGCTGAATATAAAAGCATGGCAGCAGCTGTAGCTGAAGTAGTTTGGCTAGAGGGTCTGCTGAAAGAATTGAGTGTTGATATATCAACACCGGTTAAATTGTTCAGTGACAGTAAAGCAGCAATGCAAATTACAGCAAATCCAATATATCATGAGAGAACGAAACATATCGAGATTGACTGCCATTTCATTAGGGAGAAAATCAAGAAAGGATTGATTCAACCAGAATATTTGGGAAGCAAACATCAACTAGCTGATTTTTTTACAAAGGGGTTGGGTCCAACTCAACACCAACATCTGTTATCCAAGCTAGGAGTGTTAGATGTGTACCACCCTCCAGCTTGAAGGGGAGTATTGAAGTCACGTGCGACTCACGTGAACTTTGTATTCTTGAGTCGGTTAGTAGAGTTAGTTAGGAGCTACAGTGTATATATACACACCACTGTACATTGAAGACATGAACGAAAACAGAGACTTCATTTCCTTCAGTTGTGATTCTCTTATCTTCTAGATTCTTCTAACAGTTACCTTGATAGAATTCATGCTGTTAGAAATCCCTTGTTGCACTGAGCTTTTTAGAAGGAATGATCGTTGTCGCAAACATCTCGTTTCAAATAAGGTTTGTTTGTCCAAGATTAATGATAAATACCTTCTTCACAACCAATTCTTACTCCATTCAAATACTACTTCTTCCACGGTTAAGTCCCTATTTTAATACAAATCTTTATTCTAAAGTGTACTACTTTCAATTGTGCCCTTTTCTTGTGAGTTCTTATAAAAAATTTCAAGAATATTTTGGAAGATCAACATTATATTTGTTCTTCTATAAGAACATAGAAGATATATGATAGCCATAGATAAAATAATTTTTAAAATTAAAAAATCTCTCAACAACATAAATATGTGTTATAAAAGCATATGTTTGGAGTTCTAGAATAGAAACTACAGTACATGTACCATTCTCAATGACCAAGCATTGCTCGATTGGCTGTGAGAAATCAGTATAACTAAAAACAGTAAATTGGATTAATCAATCTCAACACATAGCTGGTCTTGGTTGCCCAAGGCCCTCTTGGCACACATAGCTAGAGAGAACTAATAATATATTTGGAGAACTTTGCTTCTTTCTTGAACAATCCACAATTTATATCTAATACTCCCAAAAAAGATTGTGATAAATAATGTGGAACAATGGCTTCTTTTATAACAATAAGGGTTTACCCTTTTTCTACATGAATTCGTTCAAAAAATTTAAATCCCATAGAAATTGGAAAAAAATAACTGAGTGAAAGCATATTGCTGTCCAAAAAGAAGAAGGATATGTTGTCCAAGAAGAAGTAGGCAATAAACTCTACAAAGAGAGAAAGAGTAAGTATTGGAGATGGGGGTAGTAGCAAACTGGTGCGGAAGGATGAATTCAAAGCTAATTTGGATAGGACATACTTTTTCCACATATGTATAATTTAAATCGAAAATAATTTCAACCTTACGTGATTTACAATTATATTCTTAAATTATACAATAATTAAGGTTATAAAAGTCGATCAATATTTCGGGGATATTTTAGTCGTTCAATATTTAACCTAAATTATTCGTGCTTTTATAATATATATATATATATATATAGCTGGAAAAGATAACATATATATTAACAATGCTCTTATGAAATTTATCTATCAACTCATTATAGCAAAGGAATTATAATTTATGAAATTGATAATTTCTTAGCAATAATTATGGTCTATTACTATAATTCAAGCTCATGCTACCTAAGCATAGAGTTTAATAGTTCGGGTTTTTAATTTTTATGCCTAAATTTTTTAAAGGTATTATGTCTCAATTAAAATTTTTCTCGAGCAAGCACAAAACTTATTGGGAATGGGAGCGATATTTTCAATCATATAAAGTTGTAAATTTCAAACACATCATAACAACAAAACTACTCCCAGTCCCGAATAAAGTTAGCATCGGCCGTATAAATTTTTATTTTTTCTATAAGTTCAGTTCATATCATCATCATGCTATCTGTATTATTGATGAGTTTTACGTTGACTGTCAGCCTACCACAAGTTTTACGCTGACTGTCAACCTACCACTAACCCTCTTCCCTTATCCAGGCTTGGGACCATGTGAGTAAGCCCACATCATACGCCACCTAATACTATAGCTTACGATATTACTCTACTAGGATGAAAATCACTTTGGCAACATTAATCTTTTTTATATCAGGAGAATAAAAACTACTCCTAGTGATTATTAAAAATGAAAGGATTAAAAGTTTAGGTGCAAATCTGAAACAAAGACAAAAAGTATCGAGGGGGAAAAACAATATTCCCATAAAAGACGGAGACAAAAACGTCGTCGTAATAAAAGCCCTAGCCTCGTCGCTCGAAACCTGAAATGAAGCAGCAGTACTAGGTCAAGATCAAAAGGCCACCCTCCCCCAACCCAACACAGAGCTTTTCAACACTGAGATAGAGACCCACTACTTCTGTTTGGAATTTCAAGGACAAAAGCCCTAATTTCATCAAATGGCTCTCGCTTCTCGCTTGCTTTCCAGATCCACTCGCCAGGTAAAATCGATCTAATCTCTAAATTTTTTATGCGGAAAATGTGTTACGATTCAGGCTTTTTCTCACCTTCCTCATCTACTTTCAAAGAATTTTGGTCTTCAATGGTAAAGGCAAGCACGTAGTTGGTGGAAAATGGAATTGTGATCTCATCGGGGCTAATTTCCTGAGTTCTATTTGTGTGAGAACTTTCATCAAATATCTGGTCTTCCTTTCGACAGTGCCAGCGGTTGTGGCAATTTGTCAAACACCTTATCTTCATTATTTTCTGTACGTTCCATTACTGAATCTTTATCTTCCATTGCAAGGTAACCAGTCTCCAATTGATCATAACCCATTTCGATTCCACCCATTGAGTCTAGAGGTGTTTTAAGTGATTGAAAATCCGTCTGTGAGCAATTAGTCTCCACATACTTAGCAGTAGAATTCAGCAAGGTATCTAACCTAGCAGCAGTCATTGACACCACCGAACCATCATAGAATCAAACGAAACAGAAACCCAGATTGTTATTGTCAATCTGATAAGCACATGGAACCTGGTTAGGGTAAGCACTTGCTGGTGAATCGAAATAACTCCATCCCCTATCCGTTGGATTAGCAAATCCACCAGTGAAATCATTACATGAATTCTTAGTACAACTTAAAAAAGCCTGAATTGTAACAAAATGTTTGAGTTTCATGATTTCTTTGATCTGATTGCGGCTTAAAATTTATTTTTTCTTTCTTGGTGTGCTTAGAAGACTGCGTCATAGTTGATTTGAATGCTAATTGAACTGAATTTAGTTTCTTTTTTTAGTGAGATACGCATTTTGCACATGAAATGCAATCGACTTAAAACTTGTGAAAGTGATTGAGCTAGGGTTTCTTTTATCGGTGTCCGGAAAAGACCCAGAGAAATTATGTATTCTTTTGAGTTTAGGATTAGGTACATTTTTAGGCTCCATAGGGATTGTATTTGCCTGCTTAAGATAGACATTTGATTGATTGAATGATTCGGTTTAAAAGAAATGTCCTTGCTTGGTTGATAATAGCTGCCCTTTTTTGATTTTTGGGAAATTACTTTGGCCTGAGATTATCTATTTTTGTTTTGTTTTTCCTCTTGTTTCTTTTCCGAGCCTTGGAGCAACAATAAAGTTATCTCCATGTAGTTCGCGGTTTCAAGCCGTGGAGTCATGCTTGCATTAGGGTAGGCTGCTTACGTCACGACTCCTTGGGGTGCGGCTCTTCCATGGACCCTGCGCGAACGCCAGATGCTTTGTGCATTGGGCCGCCTTTGTATTTTTTCTTGTGGGGGGAGATTCTTTGAGTCGATTATCACTTGGGAGTTGACTTTGGTTTTCCTGCCGTTGCCAATGTATTTGTTTTATTGAATAGCATGCCACTTAGGAAGTGGCTGGTACTGAATGTGGTCATTTAACTGTTGAGTAATTTAGGCTACATGGCCTTTGCCCGTGTCTTTGAACTGTTAGGTTCCATATAGGTCTAAAGCAGAATTTGTGGTAAAATGTGGGATGTGTATGTGATTGAATATGCTGGTGCAGTTTGTACTTGGTTGAAATGTCTACTCTTATTGATAAATCTGGTTTTGCAGTTATGCGCTGGTCAGGTTGTCCTTCGCCCCGAGCATGCAATTCCAGTTCGTTCCTTTGCCAAAGGAGCTGCTGCTCCCACTGCACTGAAGGGAGATCGTAAGTATTTCAGGATATGCTTTATTGAAACTTGATGACTCTGTTTCTGTTTGCCGACTTAATTTCCTTTTCAGTTTTTCATACTACAAATGTGTTGAAACACTTTAAAGCCTTTTTTTTCTTCTATGCATCCCACTTTTTGTTTTTCATTTATCTTTGTCTGTGTATCAGAAGATCTGTTCAGTTAACTTTGAAGAAATAATCAAAAAAATTATTCGCAGCCTTCTCCTTATGCAGTGATTATGTTATTTTGTTTTGTGTAACTTCATTGTTTTAACCTACATTTAATAGCATAAACAAGACTAAAATAAGGACGGAATTATGGCTGACAGGCTATATATGGATGTTTCCACTCTTATATTTTCTTTCTGAGTAAGTACTGCAGCCAACACCATCATTTTTATGCATAAAAGTTCCTTTACTTTTCTAATAAGCCTCTGGCTTTTCCTCTTTATTAAATGTATGCGAGCCTTTCTTTTCTTTTTTGATGAAGTAACGTGTTCATTAATAAGGCATCAAGAAGATGCAAAGTTATAAGGAGCATAATTACAAGAGACAAAAGATAAAAGAGTGTAGGTAGCTCCTATACAAAAAGTCAATCTAAGACGAGTACTAACAAAATCCAAAAACTGTCTAGTGCTAATTACTGGGGACAACTTGGTCCAACTGAAAAGATGAAGTAAGCATTTAGCTTTAAGAGAGTTAAATGCTTTGTATTTCAAAAAAGTAGTTTTACTTATGCTCTAGATAGGTGATGGATCCCAGTTGGCATAGACATTACTGTTTAATGTCTTCACAGGAAGGCACAAGATATTAACATTTATTTTAGGGTGAACCAATTTGGAGATAATATACTCATAAGAAACTTCGATACTGGTGTTTTCAAGACAAATATAGAGTTTGAGTTTGCTCATGGTGCCTAATTCACTTGTCTCTCAAATGATAGGGTGTATGCTTTCAGATAACTTATCTTGATCTGTATTTATGCTGATGTTCTGGTGTTCTAGAGGGTGACTTACAACTATTTCATAGTGACTTCTTTATTTCGACTAACTAGGGCAATCTTGTGCCAGAAAATATTAGTGTCTAAGAAGTGCTATAATGTTTTTCTTGTTAGGCCTTGATCATAAGTGTCCTGTTAGAGTCTTGTCACTGACCTAATAATTCTGTCTGTCTTGGAAATGGTATGTTGGATTTATTCTGGCCTTCAAATTGACTTGTACTATTACAATGTGGTTTGAATCTGGGTACTGTTGCATTGCGGTGACGCTGACTTTTTGTGTGGATATGAAGAGGTGTTGAAGGACATCTTTTACGAGGTTAAGAACAAGCTTGAGACAGCAATTGGTGTCCTACGAAAGGAGAAGATCACCATAGATCCAGAAGATCCTGCTGCTGTATCTGAGTATGCCAAAGTCATGAACTCTGTAAGACAAAAGTAAGATATCTAACTTCTCCTTATGAAGTTTTTTTTTTCATTTTGTAAATAGAGCAGCAGTTCAACACTTGGTGACTGACTTAAACTGTGATAGCATGTGATTCAGAATTCAGAAACCGTAAAGATACTAGCACTTCTTGTTCCCTCTATATATCTCCCTTCCTCCTCCACCCCCGACTAGATTCTGCCTCACCTGCAATCATATTAAACATACTACTGGGCTATGCATTTGGAAGTCCTGCTTATCCTAAATTTAGTTCAGGTCACCATGCATGTGCTTTGCCATTAATCAAGATGCTTTCTGGAGAAAGATCATATATAAATATAATCTGTACAATTTAACTTTCTATTATTACTACCAAAATAGGTCCGTCCTTATCTATATTGTTTGGCATCCCAAAAATTGTTTTTGGATTGAACCATTTTATACCTTTAGTTCATTAAGAATCACAAGTTCACACCTGGTGGTACAAAACCTCTAGTTTTATTTGCATGGACAAATAGTACATAGTTTTATTTATCGACTTGCATGCTGTATTATTTGATTAATTTCCATAAATTCTTATGATCTATTGTTAATTTTATGTTTTCCCATGTTTGCAGGGCTAATCTCTTATCAGAGTCTCAAATAATTAAGTTCAACATTGAAGTAGAAACTCATGAAATTCCAGATGCTCGGACTTATTTATTGAAACTGAAGGAGATGCGTGTCAAGTATGCATTTTCATGCTTATGTTTTACCTTCTAGTTAGAATATTTAATGAGTTATGCAAGTTATCATGTTGGCATGCTTTTGGTATTTTTTAAAAAGGTAGTATGCTTCCTTATCAATAATAGATAAATGTAAAATAGGTTTGCTTTCAGTTATCTTTCATTCAAGTGATTGATTTTCTCTGATATTCTTTTGTATCCCACAATTAATTCTGAAATGTGAACTTGATTCCTAATGTCGAAATCAGCATTCCTAAGTGACCGAGGCGTTTGATTTTTCCTCTAGGCAGGTGTATCAGCATTTCTTCACTCCCCTTTCTTTTTCATGTATTATTTGGGCAGGAGGGGCCTTCTCGATGAGCAAGGTATAGAGGATCTGCAGATGGCAGCACTGGATAAAGTTGAGAAAGAACTCAAAAAACCACTAATGAGGAATGACAAAAAGGGAATAGCTCTTCTTACAGCTGAGTTTGATAAGATCAACCAGAAGTAAGCTTCCTCATGCAGACCTTAATTGATTCTACTTGCAAGTGCTTTAATTTTTGATTATCTACCTTGAAGAGCAGTTGGTCACTCGTTATGTAAATGACTGCAACCAGCTTCCTAACAATTTTGCTCAGCCATTTGTTGACTTGACTTATTGGGGGGTATTTTTCCTTTGCTCTGACCAAAAGCTGTGGCCAACTTCCATATTGTAGCACGAGTCATTGTGATTCAGATAATATATGATTCGGAGTTTACATAGGTATTTGATCCTCACTATTGTCTTTTGAATTTCTCGTTATTTAGGCTTGGCATTCGCAAGGAAGATCTGCCAAAATATGAAGAACAGTTAGAGCTGAAGATTGCAAAGGCACAACTAGAAGAACTGAAAAAGGATGCTCTTGAAGCAATGGAAACTCAGAAGAAGAGGTAATATAAGGCTTTGATTGCTCATTCTCTTAGACCACATGAATGTTGGGTTTGTTTCTTCTCCGGATTTTGAATTTGAATCCTTTGTACTTGCAGGGAGGAGTTCAAGGATGAGGAGATGCCCAGCGTGAAGTCTCTGGACATCAGAAACTTCATTTAAAATTGAAATTTCTTCAAGACTCATTTTCCTTTTGCACCTTGTTGATCTCCTGCTACCCTTGAACATAAATTTTCTTATCCCTAAACGTGTAGTTGTACCAGACATCCAAGAGGCTGCTTCTGAATAATAAGAGGTCTGACCAAGAATTTAGCTTTTATTTGCAACTGATCTTGGTCAGTTGTTTTGTGCACTCTATACTTGATTTCAATGAAAGAGAACTAAGATGCATGATTGTATCAAATATTTCAATTGCTTTTGTGATGGCCTTACTGATCTTCTGCTCATTGTCATAGCTGAAATCTTTTGTTTTTGCTGCAACAGTTTATGGTCTTCGTGAAATTATTTGGCTAAACATTCAGGCAATTCGGTCAACCAGGATGTTTAATTGAAATTAGTGTGGATTTAATGTGAACTTAGTTGATGTCCATATGTATCTGGATTTGTATTTTCTAGCCAGATACATACAACTAATTGTTTGGGAGTACATGAGAATCTATATCTATATTATATTAAAAGCACGAAGGCCCTTAATGAAATGTTTTTTACCCTTTTAAAATAGAATTTACATTGGACAAAGTAGTCATTTAATTATATTCCTAATATTTAGCACTTTAAATCAACTAAAATTTTATTTTATATATTTTTCCTTATTTGAACTATGTAAAAAGTACTAATATTTAAAGCTTTAAAATCAATTAATTAAGATTTTACTTTTTATACTAACCCTAAAATCATAAAAGATCACGTTGAAAAGGAAAACTATTTTGTAATTTGATCACCATTAAACTTGTATTTAAGTAATACATTTTAATGATCAAAACACTCATTTCACTCAAGTCCGATAGGTTTGGTTAGTTGTCGTTTTTTTTCTATTTTGTTTTGCCTTTTGTTTTGGTTGTGATTCAAGCCTTATTAGTTGTGATATTTCTTTTTGCTTGCTTGCTTTATTTGTTTTGTTAGTAATTTTAGTCTCATAGTCTTATGTATCTATAATATGACTGATGAAATATCCAAATCTATTACTTTTGAATTACATAATTGAGTATTGTTTTTGATTGATTTTTTTGTTGGTTACATTGTATTTAAATGTTTTCTTTATTAAGTTTTTCAAGTTCTGTGTTAGATGGATACTATCAATTATAACTCACAGGATCTTGGTTGGAGGATTTCTAAGTACTCCTTTGTGCCATGAATATGAAATCCGACAAGGTTTTATTCGAGGTATTCAATTTCATCTAATGAACATAGATATTCTTAATTAGCTCGGTCTTCCAGTATGCTCGGGTGTTCTTTACGAACAGTTCAATCATACAGTGCTCTCTTTTGGTTGCTAATTACAATAACTTAGTTTGTTCCACTTGTTTGGACAAAGAGTCTGAGCCGGCTCAGGTCTCTAACACCGAATTAGGGTAGAAAAACTTTAATTCTCGATATTTCACTCTAAATATAAATATAAAAAACACGCACATTTATATATCTACACAGTTCCAAAAATTAAACTCTTTTTGGCCGTTGAAGATTTTTTAGAAGGCTACAACAGTTGACAAATTCGAAAATTTATCTTCGATTCCCACTTCTTTTAGACATTACTTTCTCTTTAAAATTTATATCGCCATATTTCGTAATGAATAAAATTGTACTCATTATTAATGCTTAAATTTATGAAAAATATTTAGTTATTCGAAATCAATTATGCATATGGCATTTTAACATTCCAATTATAGAATTGTGACTATTTAAATTAAAAAAAGAAAAAGTATGCTAAAGTCGAGATTTTATTTTAAAATTTGCTTTTATGCACGCCAAGAATCGTTTCTATTAATGGTGTTTGGCGTCAATTAATGATTGTTCTTCAAAAAAGTAATTGTCGGATAAAATTGTGCTAACATTAAAACCTCCTTCTAACATAAATTTATAATATGGAAGCAAAATAGTAATTTAAATATTCTAATATTTAAGACTTTATAATCAACTGAAATCTTGCATATTAAATAATTACCTTTTTGGCTTTTTGCACTGCTATGTAGGAAATCTAAAAATTTAGAACTTAAATATCAAATAAAATTTTAGCTTATAGGGCTATAAGGTAAACATAGTAATTAAGTAATATATAAAGCCTAACTAGAAACTTCCGTTAACCTACACTTTTTTATGATGTGGAATTGAATGGTAACTAAAGAGTTGAAAGAATCACATTAAAATTAACATTGATCTTTTTTATTATAGGTCCAATAAGTTTTTGTTCCTTTATTTTTTGCAGTATCATTACCATAAATCCATGATAATTAAGAATAAGTTGATCAAAATTTTTATGTAAAGGCTTTCATGTGGAACAAGTACGTAATAAATAATAGCAATTGACATTGAGTGTATATTAGAGATAAAAGTGTGTTTCATCTATTAATCATTATAAATATAAATGTATTATCTATTATTCCTAACCTTTTAATGAATATTTTTCTCAACTATTTTGAATACCTATCTTATTTTCACTTTATTTTACTGTAAATTCTTTGGCCTTTATATTGTGCCAGGATTTTATTTAACAATCTAAGCTTGCTATCAAATTTATCATTTTCAAAAACTTACGTATTTGATATTAACTTTTATTTTATATCTAAAATATACTTTAATGATTTTTAATAGTATGTAATTTTTAAAAGAAAAAATTGCTCAAAAACTAAATTTTTTAAATCAACTAAATTTTGTGCGTTAAATCCTTCTTTGATTTGTATAAGTTCTATATTAAATATCTTGTATGGTATCAGTTGTTACTCCTTTGATTTTTCTTATTAACAATTATATTTACAAATGGATCATAGAATTAAAACTAATTATTTTATATAATTTAATGATCTTAGTACTAATAAAAAAGAAAAATATAGAGAAAGACTTTTTGTGAAAAATTATATTTCATTCTTTGGTTATATACAAATACAGATACTACTTACTATTATTAGATATATCTTCTCCCAATATTCAGATATATCTTCTCAAAATATTTATACAAACTTTAATATATTTATCATTTGCGCGTATATCTATATTAATAAATATATAATTTTTAACAATTACGTAAATATTATTAAATAATATATTTGAGTTATTGAATAAATTTTAAACAATATAAGTTCTTAAAAATAATGAATATTAATCTCACTAAGCTAGCTTAATAAAATTATTGACAGAGCTAGCTTAGTGAAATTAAAATTAATTCATTATTTTAGAAACTTATAATATTTTATATTTATTCAATAACTCAAATACATTATTTAATAATATTTATATAATTTTAAAAATTATATATTTATTGATATAGGTACACGCGCAAAGCGCGTACCCTAAAACTAGTCCTATAAAATACCAATGCCTCTTTGGTTTGACAGATCCCTGTTGAACTCAGCATTGAGCATTACTGACCCCCATACTGGAGCAAAACAAATTATGTACCAAAATGCTGGAGTACATTACCAGTAATCATCGCTTTAATGCATTATCTTTTGTTTACTACCAGAACTACTGTAGATCTTTATTGTTAATCTTTTGTTTACTACCAGAACTACTGTAGATCTTTATTGTTAATAAGAATGCTGGAGGACAAAGTTCTCTCACAAACTATACCCACAAGTAAATCTAGGAGTCCAATGTTCTCACTCGAATCTAATGTAACTCTGGTTACCATTTATGAGTATTCTGATTTGTTACTACGAATCTTTGTTAATCTATTGCCAGCATTCCTCAATGGAAATCAGGGATCTACTTTGTTTGTGGTTACCATTTAAGGTGCACTCTTGAATCTTCTTCTACTATCTATAAATACTCTTGCATATCATAAAAAAGCTGAAAAAAGAATGATAAGATACTGAAAACAGGAATATATATTGAATTGAGAAAAAAAAACACTACTACTATGGAAAAATAACAAAGTCTAAGAACACCCATAGAACTCCAAAACATTAGAAAAAGAAAACTATTTTCATCATATTCTATACTTTAGACTATCTCCTTTGCAGGCTTCCCTTGTGGCTTTGATTCTGCATCATCATCGGCCACGAACTTCTTCCAGTACCAATGCTCTCTCCAAACTTGAGACATCTCTTCAATTGGTATATTCTTTGTTTCGGGCACGTACAAGTAGACAAACACAGTCATTATTAACACAAACGCCCCAAAGAAGATAAATAGACCAAACTTCATCCCACATAGCATCTTCAAGAATATTTGTGCTACTCCGAATGTGAAAAACATGTTCATGGAGACCGTAACACATTGTGCTGCTGATCGAACTTCCAATGGAGATATCTCACTCGGAACCAACCATCCTAAAGGACCCCATGAATACGCAAAGTTAGCAACGAATACACAGATGCAGACAACCACTAAAGCTGCAAACCAAAGTGGCAAATCTGTTGCAGTCCCTGTTGTTCCGAATTTTGCCCCAATAAGAGCTGCCACTGTTGTTTGGAATATACACATGAAGATGCCACCCCAGAAGAAGAGTATTCTCCTCCCAAACTTATCCGTACAAAAGACTGAAATAAAAGTTGCACCCACGTTGACACCGCCAGTGATAGCAGCTGACATAAGCGAAGCGTTACTCTTAAACCCTAATGTTTGGAAAAGTACTGGAGCATAGAACATGACCACGTTAATTCCCGTAAGCTGCTGTAAAGATGGAATCAGAATTGACAAAACCAACTGCGGTCTGTACTTTCGGACGAATAAAAGATTATTCCATGGCCTTTCTACTTTCTTGGATGCTTCACTCGCCATAACAAGGTCATTAAATTCAGCATTTACGTTATCAACTCCTCTGATCTTTTTCAACAATTGTTCTGCCTCCTCTTTCTTTCCTCTGTCTATCAACGAACTCGGACTATCAGAGAGAAACATCGAGGAAACCAGGATGACTAGTGCTGGCACGGCTGCACCTCCTAAGCTAACCCTCCAACCCCAACCGCCAGAGATTTTGCTAGTTCCAAAGTTGACCAAATTCGCTATCAGAATCCCAATGGTGATGGCCATTTGGAATAACACGTTGAAAGTCCCTCTGTATTTGTAGGGAGCAACTTCTGACAAATAAATAGGGACAGATTGATTAGCAAATCCGACACCAATCCCCAGAAGAATACGACCCAAGATGAGCATGCTAATATGGATAGCAGCAGCGTTGAGGACGGCGCCTATCAAGAAAAAGAGACCTCCAAGGGCCATAGTAACTCTTCTGCCACGTTTTTTGCTAACATGAGAAGCAACAATGGACGCAAACAGGGCAGCCACGTAAAGAGAAGACGTGAAAAGGGTCAACAACTGGCTGTCGAACTTACAGTACTGGTTGGTAGAGGTGTTCAAAGCCTCTTTTTGGTAAACAGACATGAAGAAGCGTTTGAGAAAAGGATCCATGGAAGTAACTCCACCTGAAATTCCAATGTCGTAGCCAAAGATCAACCCTCCCATGGCTGCCATGATACAAGTCATGGCTACGTACACTGTTAGCTTCCCTGGGTACTCATCTGGATTGTCTCCGCCACCGCCGGCGGGAATAAAGTTTCCACCAGCCATGAAGATATTGGATCAAAGAAAATAATATGCAGAACAAAGAAAGGAAGATTATTAAGATGGTGTCCTTAGGCGTGGAAAGAGAAGGGTATATATAGATGTCAAAATTAAAACCGAGATCGAATAGGTTTATAACTAGTCGGATTAGGATATCCTTTTATTCTTCTTTTGATTTACATAATTACCCGCATATAACTTCCTAAGTTGAGTAGGATATGGAGTATATCTTTTGATGTCATAAAAATATGTGTTATTATTTAATCAGGATAAATTATGGAAAATTTAATGTAAAGAAGATATACGAGCAATTTCAAATAAAAAGAATCAACATTGTAAACCTATCATCGTATCATCATCATATCATCTATTTTTATATTTATATCTCGCGTTGAGTATGTACCTCATATTTGTGAGAACAAACTTTTTAAAAACGGGCCTAAATAGCATATTTAGTAAATATGTTTGAATCATTTATAAATATTAACAAAAAATTATAAGTTTTTGGAAATGATAAATATTATTCATATTTCGGGGTTTAGATCCATTCTAATAGTTCTTTCTCCAGTTAGTTTAAGTACTTACTTCATTATACAATTAACTATAGCTTAAGTTGTGTTTCAAAATTTTGCAGATGTTAATCACAAAAGCTAGACAAAAATCTTATTGACATATTTGAAAATTCATTTAAGAAATTCAACCCTTGTAATTGGGACTGCCCAAAAATTTTAACCTGTCCAGAATAATCCCCCACACGGGCACCAACAACAATATCGCTCAACCACCAACGATACACAATATAATGTATATACCATATTGACTCCACTCGGCTGTACTTATACCATAAGTGCATCAAATGTAAATCTTTAAAACTTTTAACTTGTAACATACATGAATACCATACAATATCAACAATAGCTACTAAATAGTTCTCATATTACTACTGTACATGCGTCCATTTCCTTTAGTCATTCATACATCAAGTTGTACCTGAAAAGTATCTTCAAATAAACCAAAAATCTCCCTATGATTGGACTTTTTAAATAATTTTTTGAGATAAAGAATAACTGATTTTCATGCTCCCTTAATTTCTTAGCTTGCTCAAAGCAACATCTCATAGTTTATGAGATCGAAGTTATATTGCCCGCTTGGTATCTGCAAAACTTGTTCATTCCACTCGTAGTCTTGAATTTTTTTTCCATAAACAATACTTTCAAATAAATCTGTTGCCTTCCACGATTCTTGTTGCCATACATGATTTTTCCCACTTAGGACTCTTGATGCCCTATAATTGTTAAAATTATTCTGGAATGTTCTTCTGTTCCTTCCAAAGACTTATAAGATATTTGTCCTAGATTCATCCATCACATAACAATTAATACCCCCACTTTCACTCGTGACTTTAGAGTTCCCGAAGATGCCAACTTGATAACTATTATTGCTTACAAGTTTTCTCTATAGAAAAAAAATATTCATCCCAGTTTCATCCATTTTATGATACTACTTTGCCATCTATTCTTGAATACCAGGGTTCAAATTTTTATTTCTTAACTTTAACCAACTCCTTAACTCTATTGAGTTTCTTGTGATGGTTCTCTAACAAAAATTTGTGATTTTATCTATTTATGGGTGCATCATAGATATACTACCATATCCCGTAAGCTTCCAACACTCGCGTATCAATGCTATCACGAAGATACCTACACCTTTTAAGATTAGTGTTCTTTCTTAAACCCATGCTTTTTACTGACATACTTCGTTTTCGGTATACAAGAGTCATTTCTCATTTAAGAATAAGCATTGCATTACCCCTTTCTATTTTATTCTGTGCAAAGTGTGTACATATTAAAAGGACTCCCTTATTCCACAAAATTCCACGTATAATTCAAAGTACTCCCTCATTCCTGAAAAATGTAAAGAAAGCGGGGTGAAGAGCGCAAAATAAAACACAAAATTATTGCTCGCTAGTCAAAGATAGTATAGATTAATTATCGCCTCCACAGGGATTGGATTTAAACAGTATTTGAATAGTTTCCAGTTGATTACTATCCAGAAAAATTAACACTTGATTTAATGATTGTTACTACGATTAGCTACTAAAAATTAAACAAATAACAATTGATCACAAAAGACAGCGCATATGAGCAGCAATGAAATATCAATGTGGGAAATAAGGGTATTTGACTATATACGTGCTATATAACTGACTGGGGATCCAATTCTTGAGTTAATTTACTATATAATACGGTTGATTCTCACAAATTCACCTGATAATCAGATTACACTTGAAGTTAATGTTCCTCTTTTGATTAAACGTTAATTTCAGTAATTAATCCAATTGAAGCATGGTAAACAATTGCAACAACGAAATGATGGTTATGATCTAAAGGGTAACTTCTTACGAGTATTCCCCTATTTTCTAGTTCGATTAACAATTCAAGAGGCTCTTTCGATTACCTAATTGAATCACGAATTTGAAATAGGGCCTAAGATGTGAAGAAATTCAATATCAAACTCCTCTTTTGATTAAGCAAAATAGAATAACTCACAATACAAATTAAAGCTCCATCAATTAATTCTAACAATTATCAAGAATCGAATTCCTAAGCAAGTTATCGTAACATTGTATCTGTCAACACCCTAACAGAATGTACTACATAACAATGGAGTAAGACATCTCAATAAGGTTCAGAAACAAAGAAAATATCAATTTTAATGATTTGATACAAACTTTTGTATTGCACCAATTGCAGGTCAAAATATTGATGAATTCTAGAGTCTTCTTGCCTTGGTTGGTTCTCCAATCTTCTGTAGGTCAAAATTCCCTTCAAAATCGTATTTTTGGTGTATTTATACCGTGTAGAAACAAGCCCAGATGAAACTACCCTTTCATAGCCGAACTTGGAAATCACTCTGACGATTTCTCACAGCCGCGTTGCACGTTGCGCCGTGCCATGCGGCGCGCTGATGAGGAAATCCATAGAGCTTGCATTTCTTCTGTCAGACCACTTTTGCACTACCGCGTCGCGCCTCTCGGCGCCCCATGCAGCGTGGTAGTGGCTTTTTCTCAGAGTTAATTCGTTCATTCACTTTTTTTATATCCGGACTTGATCCTCGACTCCCGAACGTGATTCCGGCTTAATTTCTTGGGCTTCTACTCAGACTTCAAAGCTCCAACTTGTTCGATTTCGCTCTAATTACCTAAATAGCTCAGAAACAGTTCCTACAAGGCATAAAACACGTAATAAGTATAATTCACTATCATTTAAGCTCGAACACACATAAAATGCAGTAATTAGAGTGCAATACTACAACTAAAATACGGATTTCTAGCTACCATCAACACCTCACACTTAGACCATTGCTCGTCCTCGAGCAATTAAACTACACTTCACATAGGGACGACCTTTTCATCAAACACCCTCCCTAACACACTATGCCAAGAATATTTAAAATAGTATGAGCACCATATCATAACATCCCAACCTCAAGACTCGACTCAAAAGTACCACGCATTTTTCATAACCTGTTCACTTACTCTAGCAAAGAGGTCAAAGACGTTACCTTACCTTTGCAAATCATGTGACCTAACACAAACAATAGAGAGTAGTTCCACGCACAATATCGTTCAAGAATAGTTTGGAACTCAAGATTGAAAGAGTTAATTCACTCTCAGAGTCAAAATTCATGTGCAACAGCAGACGTACCATAGTCTTGCCCGCAGTGTAATACTCTACTAATTTAGCTCATTCAATCAAGGATCAAGTAGGACTTTAGTTAGCCGTAATGTAGGCTGCGGGACAGTAGGATACATATAGATATAGTGGCTACACCTCTCCGAGTACTTTAATACATATACAATTCACCATTCAAACCCCACTCTTACGTTGAACCAAACCCCGACCTTTATACATGATAGCATCAAGCTCCCAATATTTTAAGCACAAACAAGATGAGAAATACCACTGGCAAGAGTTCATTTTTTTTCTTTCTAAGTTCTAATTTTTCTTCTTCTTTTTTCAATCAAACTCTTTTTTTTTTAATTTTTCTACAAGTGGTTCTCACAATTTTTCAAACACTGCACCTTTCTCCTTTTTCTATAGTTCCATTCAAAAACCCAATCACACCTCCACTTAGTTTTTACAAGATCATAACAGTTTTAAGTGCTCACGAGAGGAAGAGGTTCAAACAGATGATCAATTCAAACAAATGGGTAAGGCTTGTAATGTGGTTGCCAAAGAAACAGGATTACAGGGTCAAAGGAGTTAACTAAGATACATTCAATTAGGTGGGTCACAGATATATAACTGGCTCAACAAAGAACTTCCTATATCACTTCCTAGACCGAACATGACTACTATGTCGCTTTACAATCACAGGGGGCAAGTTCTAGACATCAACTGACACGCACATAATATCACAAAAACCCCTCTCACACATTGGTACATAACTCACTTAGGATCGGATCATTCCCAACTCTCTAGTCAAAGTAGTTCAGCAGGGTGACAACCACACAATTTAAGGCACTTATCTCAGAATCAAGAACTGGGTGTATGCGTCACAACTAAGGCACTTACCACTCTCGAGGAATATGCAGTCAAGGGAAGTTGCTTCAATTAGCCCTATGACTCAAGACTCTTTATTCCTATAAAACAAAAAATAAACTAAAAACTATCTACACCCGGTTCAAGTAAAACCCTTGAAAAAGATCCGCGGCACAAAGAAAAAATAAGGGAAAATTACTACACTACCTAAAAAAAAAAGAAAATAACATGAAATTAAAACAAAAGACATATTTTTGGATTTTCATTTTTTTTCCGTTCGACTTCAAATCCCTGAAGAAGTCAGTCGACAAAATCCATCGTTGGGAAGAGTCAAAACTAAACAATTAATTACTAACTATTACAGGCTGATAGAATTCAGAATTATAGTTTACAGACCATATTGTCTTCAAAAGCAATAAACAAATCATACAAAACCAACTGGCAAATAGGAAACAAGTACAAATACAAACACAATCAAATAGGAGCACCCCACCCCACACTTAAGAAATTGCATTGTCCCCAATGCAAAACAATAAAACAAGAGTGAAAAAGGTAACTCCCTGAGGCTTGTGGCCTACTCCTCATCAACACCCTCAAAGGTGCGCAGGTACTCTTCATCATCAGAGGGAATAGAGTTTGCGTCCTCATCCGACGACATCTGTACTCCATCGGCTAAGCCCAACCACTGCTATGTGACCGCAGAGAGGGGATGGTCCTCGTGCAGCTCTGCCAAGTCAACCTTCCCCCGAGCAGCGGGAAGGCGCATATCAGCAAATAGCAGCTGCAGTGTCTCCTCAACATAAACAAATCTCTGATCTACAGGGACAACATCATCGGGGGAGGGGGGAGGGGAGGTCTTTCACGGTTGTGATATCAAAAGGCTTTTGAGGCTGCAAACCCGGAATTGTCCGATCATAATGGAACTCCTCCCCCACATGGTGGGTCCTCATAAGCCGCGTGATCATACTCGAGGAATACAGGCGGCGGGCCCCAAGTTGTCATACTCGAGACATGTGCTCAAGCATAATTTTACCCAGATCGAACTTCATCCGAGTCAAGAAAGCATAAATGAGACACACCTTCAATCGGGAGACATCAGTGTCGTTCTGGGTAGGCATGATCCTCGCATTTATCAAGCGGAGAATGACTCTGGCGGGACGCTGGAAATGACATTTCTTCATGACCTTGTGGAACTCATTAGCATCTCGCGTCCATCTGGCAAGAGACCCCGCACCACACAGCTGGTGTCTAATGTCAGGATAGGGGGCCGACGTAGCAACCTCATGAACAACTTATGCGGATGCTCCGTGAATCCCATGATTTGATTTACGACCTGGGAAGAAAATGGAATCATCTTGCCTCATACCTCCACTCACACACAGCATCTAAACTGGCCTCAGGTTGCCAGTTGGCGTAGAATTCTTTGACCATATTTACGTTCACTAATTCACCGGGACTGAACAAGCTTTCAAAGCCCAGGAATCTAATATTGTTATAAATCCCCGAGTATTTCCTGGCTAGCTAACCATCATCAATGCCAACTTCCGAGTCGGGACTCACCGCCGGAACAAAGGTCCGGTACCACATCCTAGCATGAGCTGGCACAACTCGAATGCCATACTTGAAGCCTGGTACTACATCTACATCAGGATCAATGCGCTCCTCTTCCCTCTCCACTGGGGCGGGAGGAGGACCCGCCTACCTCCTCGACGGCTACTAGAGGCAACCTCTGAGGTACCTGTGTTACAACGTTTACTAGGATAGAGAGATATTGTACCTGCACAAGACGAACATCATTAGCCACAACACTTAAAACAAAAACAAGACCAAATGGGGTAACCACCCCACACTTCTATTATTGGCCAGTTCACAAGTACAATATATAGAGGTGACTCAGACTACCCCATTGAACGCACGCCCCACATGTTCAGCAACCCACCCAACCACCAACACAATATTCCAATAGCATAATCACTGGCACTAGTGTAAAGGACAACATTAAGAAGCTAAACTAGTAAGCAAGAAACGAAGAATAAGAAGTTAGTCTAATTCACTACCCACAAAATTAATATACACGACAACACTACACAAGCACAATGTCATGAATCGGACACCTAATTTGGCACCTAGCAACACACGAGCATGGGGTGGTAAATCAATTAGAACTCGGGGCTAGCAAGTCAAAGTTTCACAACATAAAAACATGGCATCACACCCCACACTTATCATCAAGCATCACATCCCACAAAGCACTTCCCTTCTCTATTTGCAGCACTACACAATTTTATGTCACTAAGACAAACACATTGTGGGCATATCTTGTACCTTCTTATTCCCATTCAAAGTGGGTCAGAATCACCATACAACCAAAGCAAATACACCTCACATCACAACCACAACCACAACCACAACATCACCACATCTTCATAATAGCACCAAGTGCACAAATTTTACACCAAACTTCACTAATTTTTGGCCACTTGAGCACCCCACTAAGTTTCAACATAAATTCATTCTACCCATCAAAACACACCAAAAATCACCCATAACCATAAGAACAATGAAAACCCACAATTCTATGCAAGAAATTCAGCCAACATAAGAAAATAGCTAAAAAAATTTGGTACAAAATAAAATACCTAGGGTTAGAGAACTTAAACTCAAATTAACTAAATTCTACAATTAAATACTACAAGTAAGAGAAGGAGAACTTATCTTGAAATTGGAGTGGTAAAGGTGGGGAGTTGGAGTGGAAGTTAATTGAAGAAGAATCAAGGGATTTAGGGTGAGGGAGAGGGAATAGTTAGGAAGCAGTAAGATGAGAGAATGGGAAAAAAAGGAAAGGGGGTCGGGGGTGTTAGAGTTTAGGTTCTTAAAAATATTATAATTAATTTTTTTTTGTAAATTTGTACTGCCGCCTTGCTGGGTGCGGCACCCCATGCGGCACGGTAGTGGCATTTTCCAGAGAATGGGTTATGTTAGATTTTGCCGGTTTGGCCTAGCGCAACGCCCCATGCGGCGCTGCACGCGGCGCAGTATGCCAATTTTCTTAGAATCCCAATTTTTTTCATTAATTTAGCCTACAGGTCATACCCTGACTCTATTCTGCACTAAATTTGTGTTCGATTCATGCTCATACGTGTTCAAAAAATTATCTCAACTCCTAAACTCTAATAATCTTAGACTACCATTATTTAACTAGTCTACAAAAGCAATAAAAAAGGGTTAGAAGTAGTTCTGAGTTATAGTCGTCAGCTTGACTCTGTCACTTAGGCTCATTTGATCACGATACTAGAAGATTGCTTGTCAAATCCTCCAACAAGTACGGTTTCAACCTGTGCCCATTCACTTTAAAGCTTTCCTTCCCTTCCTTGTCTTGTATTTTAATGGCTCCGTATGGTGAGACATGTTTTACCACATAAGGATCTGTCCATCTTGACTTGAATTTTCTGTGAATAAACTAAGTCTACTATTGTATTGTAAGACTTTGTCCCCTTCCTGAAACTCCTTTGGCTTTATCAGACGATCATGCCACCTTTTTATCTTTTCCTTGTAAATTCGCATATTTTCATATGCGTCCATTCTAAACTCCTCCAATTGTTCATTTGCACCAACCTGTGGTCACCTACAAGACTAACATCAAGATTAAGCATCTTAATTGTCCAATAAGCTTTATGTTCTATCTCGACAGGTAGATGACATGATTTTCCATACACTAACTTCAATGGTGAAGCCCTATGGTTGTTTTGAACACAGTTCTGTATGCCCATAGAGCTTCATCCAACTTTACAGACCAATCCTTACGAGAAGCACTAACCGTCTTTTCAAGAATTCGTTTAAGTTCACGGTTAGCCACTTAAACTTGCCCACTAGTTTGGGCATGGTACAGGGTTCCTGTTTTGTATGTGACCCCATACTTAGACAACAATGGAGCGAACTGCTTGTTCACAAAGTGCGACCCATTGTCACTGATAATCACTCGAAGTGTCCCAAATCGGGTAAAGATGTTCTTCCGTAAGATTGCACACACCACCTGAGCATCATTGGTCCTAGTAGGGATTGCTTCGACCCATTTAGAGACGTAGTCAATGGCTACTAGGATATACTCATAAGAATGCGACATTGGGAACGGACCCATGAAGTCAATTCCCCAAACGTCAAAAATTTCACATACCAGAATGGAGTTGAGAGGCATTTTGTCCCTCTTGCTAATATTACCTACCCTTTGGCAGTTGTCACATGCAGCTACATACGCTTGTGCGTCTTTGTACAAAGTAGGCCAATAGAAACCGGCTTCCATGACTTTTGCTGTCGTGTGATTTCCACCATAGTGTCCTCCAGTTGCTCCATCGTGGCAATGAGACAGAATGCTTTCCATCTCTCCTTCGGGCACACATCTTCGAATCACACCATCTGCACACAGTTTAAACAAGAAGGGGTCATTCCAAAAATAACTTTTTACCTCACATTGAAGCTTCCGTCTTTCATCACGAGTGAGGTCACAAGGCAACCATCCACTAGACAAAAAGTTGGTTGCATCAGCATACCAAGGCGGCCTTTCGGAGACCGTAGCTATGGAGAAAATCTGCTCATCAAGGAACTCTTCCCTTATTTCAATTGTTTCAACCGGAGTTTCTCAAGTCGAGATAGATGATCTGCGACTTGATTTTCTATGCCCTTCGTATCTTTGATCTCCAAGTCAAACTCTTAGAGCAATAACACCCACCGCATCTGACGTGGCTTAGACTCCTTCTTACTCAACAGGTATTTCAAAGCTGGGTGATCAGTGTGTACAATCACTTTACTTCCCACAAGGTATGATCTAAACTTGTCAAAAGCAAAGACCACAACAAAGAACTCTTTCTTAGTAGTGGCATAGTTGACCTGAGCATCATCCAGCATCCTGCTTGCATAGTAGATGGGCCTAAACATTTTATCTTTTCTTTGCCCCAGAACTGCTCCCACATCTACATCACTAGCATCACACATGATCTCAAATGGCTGGCTCCAATCAGGTGTCACCATAATAGGACACTCATAAACTTTTCCTTTATCAATTCGAATGCTCTTAAGCACTCCCATTGAAAACAAACTTGACATCTTTCGCTAGCAATGCAGTCAACGACTTGGTAATGCTAATAAAGTTTTTGATGAATCTCCTATAGAACCCAACATGTCCCAAGAAACTTCTTATGCTCTTCACAGAGGTAGGTGGAGGGAGCCTAGCAATTACAACAACCTTAGCTCTGTCAACTTCAATTCCATGTGCAGTTACTTTGTGGCCCAAGAAAATTCCCTCCTTCACCATGAAGTGACACTTCTCCCAGTTAAGAACCAAGTGAGTGGCTTCACAACGTTCAAGCACAAGCTTCAAATTCATCAAGCAATCCTCAAAGTCATCACCAACGAGGGTGAAATCATCCATGAAAACCTCTAAATCGGAGAATATAGACATCATGCACCTCTAAAAAGTGGCAAGTGTATTACACAACTCAAATGACATCCTCTAATAAGCAAAAATACCTGACGGGAAAGTGAATGTGGTTTTCTCCACATCTTCTAGGGAAATAGGTATTTGATTGTAGCCTGAGTACCCATCCAAAAAGCAATAGCATCCATGTCCAGCCACTTTCTCGAGCATTTGATAAATAAAGGGGAGTGGGAAATGATCCTTCCTTGTTGCATTATTCAGCCTTCTATAGTCAATACACATTCTCCACCCGGTGATTGTTCTTATGAGAATCAATTCATTAGTTTTATTTTTCACCACTGTCATGCCCTCCTTTTTAGGTACAACTTGTACTGGACTGATCTACTGGCTATCAGAGACGGGAAAAATCACTCCCGCATATAACAATTTGATGATCTCCTTGTGCACCACCTCCTCCAAATTTTTGTTCAGCTTGAATTGGGGCTGTACTACTGGCTTGCTCTTTTCTTCCAATTGAATTTTGTGCATACAAATGACTAGATTGATTCCTTAAATATCAGCTATGCTCCAACCAATGGCCTTCTTGTGCTTTGTCAGCAGCTCCACCAGTTTTTGCTCCTGTGTACCTGTCAAGTCAGCAGAAATAATCACCGGAAAATTGTTAGTTTCGAGGAAAGAATTTTTCAAGTGAGTGGGGAGGGCTTTCAATTCCATATTAGGCTTAGAAGCCTCCTCTTTTAGTTCCTCCTCATCAACCACTTGATTCTCAGTTTCAAGAGCTTTAGCCTCTTTCTTTATTTTGGGATCTTCATCTTCCACTGTGCTAGACTAAGTAATACACCTCTCTAGAGTATTCCCCACAAGCTTGTCAAATTTGTATTTTTCAGCCAACTCTCCTATAACATCTAGCTTGAAACACGAGTAGGCGGACACCTCATCACTGGGGTATTTCATCATTCTCTTCATCTGGAACACCACTTTCTCATTGCCCACTCTGAGCATAAGCTGCCCCTCATAGATATCAAGGATGGCTCTACTTGTACATAAAAATGACCTCCCTGGAATTAAAGGCACCTCTTTGTTTACCTCCATATCCACCACAATAAAGTCTACGGGGAACACAAATTTATCTATCCACACTAGAATATCTTCAATGATTCCATCAGGTAGAATGGTGGTATGGTTAGCTAGTTGTAGGGACACTGGTATTGATTTGATCACTCCAAGTTCACCTTCTATTTCCCTAAATACATACAGAGGCATTAGAGTTATAGACGCACATAGAGGGCCTTGTCGAATTTTTCACTCCCCAACGAGCATGGTATGGTGAAGCTTCCTCGGTCCCCACATTTTAGGGAAATTTTGTTTTGCAATATGGCACTGCAGTGGGCATTTAGCTTGACCATTGTTGTCTCCTCCAATTTTCTCTTGCTAGACATGATTTCCTTCAAGAACTTTGCATAAGAAGGCATTTGAATGAGTACCAATGTGAAGGGAATGTTCACATAAAGTTGTTTGAGCATCTCCAAGAATCACCCAAAATATTTGTCAAGTTTCTCCTGCTTCATCTTTTGAGGGAATGGTAGAGCTGGCATATGTCTACTTTCTTCGACCTCCTTTTGTACCCCGCTATTCTGGCTCTTTTGCTCTTTACTCTTTTTCTCTGCTGGTGTCTCAGTCTGGTTGTTAACCACCTCAGGTCTAGCCTTCACCACTGGGTTAGTCAATGCTTTGCCACTTCTTAGAGATACATCTTTGATTATTTCCTTTGGGTTCTTTTCAGTGTCAGAGAGAAGAGTCCCAGGAGTCCTCTTAGACAATAAAATTTGCAATCTGTCCCATTTGTCTTTCTAAATTCCGGATAGCCGCGCCCTGAGTCTCAAATTTTTCATCTATTTTGTTGATGAATGCCTTCATGAGATCTTCCATATTTGACTGATTTGGCTGTGGTGGTTGGTATTGCTGCCTCTGCTGGTTCTGAAAACCTGGTGGTCCTTGACCTTGGGGTCTGAGATTATTTTGCTGCCATGAGTTCAAGCTCCCATTAGGTGAACTCCACAAAAAACCTGGATGTCTTTTACCTATAGCATTATGCTTGTTCCCACCTTGGTAGTTTCCTCTATTAAAGTTCCCCACAACGTTGACTTCCTCAGTTGTAGCTTGACACTCATGTGTAAGGTGTCCTAACCCACATATGTCACATCCCACCTATGGTTGATTTTACACCTGAGCCTTCGTCAGTTGCTTGATGTCCTTAGTCATAGCTGCAATTTGGGCCTGCATTGCTACAGATGATTCTACTTGGTGGACTCCTACTAATCTTCTTCTGTCCCCTTGGTCTGTGGACCATTGTTCCGTGTCTTCAGATAGTTCATTCAGAAGTGTGAAAATCTCTTCTGGAGTTTTCTTCATCAGAGGACCTGCAACTGCACTATTAGGCAATCTCTTTGATGACGGGTTTTACCCGTCCCAAAAGTCCTTAAGTTGCATCCATTGCTCCATTCTGTTGTGAGGGCACCTCCGCTATAGCTCCTTAAATATTTTCCATGCCTCAAACACTGCCTCTCCTTCGCTTGCCTGAAATTGTGAATCTCCTTTCTCATCCTCCCAGTCTTAGCAGTCGAGAATTTTTTTTTCAAAAACTTGGTAGTCATCTCCTCCCACGTACGGATTGACCCTGTGGGCAGATTTCTCAACCACAGCTTTGCATCATCCTTAAGTGAGAAAGGGAATGCTCTGAGGTAGATAACATCGTGTGATGCTCCATTGCAGCGAAATGTGTTCATAATTTCGTCAAAGTCCATCAGAAGGTTGTTGGGATCTTCATTGGGTTTGCCTCTGAAAATCCAATTGTTCTGAATGGTCTGGATGACTCCCTATTTCTATTCAAAATTATTGGCATCGATGGGTGGGGGCCTCACACTAGACTGTTGTTGGTTGTACACTTGTCTAGCATAATCTCTTAGCGATCTCCTAGGCCTAGGAACTGCATTTTCAAATTCATCCTCGATGATTCGGTTGGGATTGAATCTTCGATCCACATCAACCTATTCATCCGCAATCTTGCGGGCTGCTTCAGCCGCTAACCGTGCTTCCTGTTGCTGAGCCTCCTCTCTCGCAGCTAGGTCCACAATATTATCATCTTCAACTATATTTTCTTTGGTTGAGGATTGCCCAACTTTCTCAATTTTCTCAGGGAGATTTCTTTCCTTCCTCAACTGTCGTAGTTATTTCTCGATTTCTGGCTCGTATGGTTGCACTTCTTTCCTAGAAGATCAACTCATGCACCAATCTAACCTGTAGCCTGCGCATAGTTAAAGAACACCAAACGTAAAAAGAAAAAAATTAATATTAAAATAAAAGAAATTCCTGAATTAGCACTATAAGCTATTTCAAACACTATTAATTGCCAATCCCCTGCAACGGCGCCAAAACTTGACGAGCGCAAAACACAACACAAAATTATTGCTCGCTAGTCAAAGATAGTATAGATTAATTATCGTCTTCATAGGGATTGGTTTAAACAGTATTCAAATAGTTTCCAGTTGATTACTATCCAGGAACGTTAACAATTAATTTGATGATTGTTACTACGATTAGCTACTAAAAATTAAACAAATAACAATTGATCACAAAAGACAGCAGATGAGCAAAGATGAAATATCAATGAGGGGAATAAGGGTATTTGACTAAATACGTGCTAGATAAATAACTCGGATCTAATTTTTGAGTTAATTCACTCTATAATACGGTTGATTCTCATGAATTCACCTGATAATCATATTACACTTGAAGTTAATGTTCCTCTACCGATTAGACGTTACTTTCAGTAATTAATCCAATTGAAGCATGGTAAATAATTGCAACAATGAAATGATGGTTATGATCTAAAGGGTAACTTCTCACGAATATTTCCTTAATTTCTAGTTCGATTAACAATTCAAGAGGCTCTTTGGATTACCTAATTGAATCACAAATTTGAACTAGAGCATAAGATGTGAAGAAATTCAATATCTAACTCCTCTTTCGATTAAGCAAAATAATAAATAACTCACAATACAAATTAAAGCTTCATCAATTAATTCTAACAATGATCAAGAATCAAATCCTTAATCAAGTTATCGAAACACTGTATCTGTAAACACCCTAATGGAATTTACTCCATAACAATGGAGTAAGACATCTCAATAAGGTTCACAAACTTCCGTACTGCACCGATTGCAGGTCGAAATATTGATGAATTCTTGAGTCTTCTTATCTTGGTTGGTTATCCAATTTTCTGTAGGTCAAAAGTCCCTTCAAAATCGTATTTTTGGTATATTTATACCGTGTAGAAACAAGCCTGGATGAGACTACCCTTTCCTAGCCGAACTTTGAAATTCCCTCTGACAATTTTTCATAGCCACGTCGCACGCCGCGCCACGCCATGCGGCGTTGCTAATGAGAAATCCAGAGAGCTTGCATTCTGTCAGACCACTTTTGTACTACCACGCCGCGCCTTGCGGCGCCCCATGCGGTGCGGTAGTGGATTTTTCTTAGAGTAAATTCATTCATTCACTTTTTTGTTATCCGGACTTTATCCTCGACTCCCGAATGTGATACCGGCTTAACTTCTTGGGCTTCTACTCAGACTTCATAGCTCCAACTTGTTCGATTTCGCTCCAATTTACCTAAATAGCTCAGAATCGGTTTATATAAGGCATAAAACACGTGATAAGTATAATTCACTATCATTTAAGCTCGACACACGTAAAATGCAGTAATTAGAGTGCAATACTATGGCTAAAATACGGGTTTCTAGCCTACCATCACGGGGCCCTGGAGGAAGGCCCCTAAGGACTGAATATACCACATCAATACTAAATAAGTGTCATAGACTCTCTCAAACTTAAGTTCTTGGGATAAACTTTATAAAAGTAATGCACCAATATTTGATATAAAATGATAAGAAATTTTATCAATTCATGATCCTTATTATTTTAAATAAAAGACAAGTGAAATATAACCCAAAATGTAAACTTTTACAACATTTATGTCAATCCAAGATTTTGAATAAAATCATACAAAATCTTTCCATTTGCTTTAAGTTATTGAAATTACTTTTGGCTCCTTAGGCCTAAACATAAGAAAATTATCCTTACCTTTCACTGGGAGTACCATACCATCAACGATACAAGAAGGTCAACTAGGTTATGTACCTAGCGGCAAGTATCATATACCCTACTTGCTCAGGTCGTCTCATCATAGTGCCGTATGAATCGACTCAGCCATACTAATAATAGCACAAAATAGTACCTTCTCGTGGGAGAGCACTCTGTTGTAGTCTATACCATAAAGTGACCATCTACGCCTACACCGGCACATGTAGTTTCATGATGACGAACACAATACATCCGAAGTCAAATTCGGTGAACACAAGTAACTCCCAAAATATTTGATACTTGAAAAATAAATTCATAGTATAGTAGCCTCAAAGGATCTTTTTTTTTATCAATCATAGCATTAATAGAATGTCTAAGCCATTTGAACAAAGTTAAAATAAACAATCTTTTACATGTTAAAGCCTTTAGCAATTTAACATCAATCTTTAAAAGATTCCACAAGTGCTATTCTATTTATCAATTTTCAACAGAAATACTTTCTGTGAAAACTTATATTTAGCACTCAAATATGTATACTCTTATCAATACGTACGTTTTGATAAAAACTTATACTAACATTTATCTTAAGTGTCATTTTGCCAACAAGATTTAAAATAAAATTTTATAAAACGGCATGACACTACATATGCAACATAATATTTTAGTACATGGAAATATCCGTACTTGTTTGTCCCCACAAGCACAAAAACACATTTGCAAACAACTTACGCATTAAATTGAAACATGCTTTTAGAGAAAATCCCTCAAGAAGAGTAAGTTTTAATCAACTTACCCCGCTTTCGCTTTATTAACATTCACAAGATTTCAATCCTCTTCCATCGTTCCAATGTTGAATAAAATGCTCAAGCATCACCAACAAGTTGCTATCTACAATCAGATATCCTAAATACATCAAAATATGACCTAAAATATTGATTAATATCCATTTATGGCTCATAAGTTGGCTACAAGCCTCCAACAACTCAAATTGCCGAATAGAGTCACATGCTAGCCCATTCAACTTCATTCTTATATTTTAATACCCATTCGAAGTCGTTAATGATATTACATCAACTGCCCAAGGCCACCAAGTTACTATTCATCGTCTTCCATAATCAACACTTGCAAAATATACAATCCAGGTGATTACTTAGTTGATCACTTCCGACTTTTGCTAACAAATAATTTCATTGGTTCAATGTATTCATCAATTTCATTACCAAGATTACTATTCATCTTCTCTCTTATTTTCTCAAAAGTACTATTCATGCCATGAACTAGAGTTTTATAATCCAATCTTTCAACCATTAAAACTTGTAACAAATGTTTCAAATACTTCTAACTGATCATAATAAACGAGTTTGAAGCATTGGAATTACCTCTAGTAGATCAATCTTGAAAAATCACAACTTCGGTTATTTTTGTGTTCTTGAGGATTTGACGATGAAATCTAGTATCTGAATGCAAGAATGATATTAGAACTCATGTATATTGAGTAAGAATCAAGCCAAAATATCATTAACAACTTACCTTAGTTGGTTGGACTTGTTTTGAGCTTAAAATCGCCTCTTTACCTCAAGAACCCTAACCCCCAATACTCAAAGTACTCTCTCCCCTCGATTTTGTACTTATTGGCCCAAATTTTTGGGTTTCGGACGCTGCTCCGGACGATTCGCATCCCCAGTTCACTCCTCCTCCAAGATCGGATGCGGACCCGGATGCTATGGCAATACTTCACTCACTACTAAAAAATTTGGTTTTAGCGACGGACAAATTATGTAGCTAAACAGAAAAATTTATCGCTAATCTTGTTTAGCGACGGATTAGCAACGGATTTTCAAGAAATTCTGCTAGCTACGGGCGTTTTAGCGACAGATTAGCGTCGACGTTCATAGCTAACTTCAGTTTTTTTTGTAGTGACTGCCAGCCTTTGGTAATTTGATAATAACTTCTTGTAGGAATGTCCACATGATTATGGTTTGAAGCGTTAGAAACTAGACTCGATGATCTGTCATTTGATAGGTTTTCCATCACATAATCCCTTATATATATATATATATATATATATATATATATATATATATATATATATATATATATATATATATATATATAT